>NW_027476783.1:0-140929 GCF_051020955.1 Megalopta genalis
AACTCGTTTGTTTCGCATGCTGTTGAAGCTAAATCAAGTGTATCACAAGTATTTGAAGCTAAACCATTTGTTTCGCATGGATTCGAAGATAAGCCTCCTACCTCGCATTGATTTGAAGCTAAATCATGTGTTCGCATGGACTTGAAGCTAACTCGTTTGCTTCGCATGCTGTTGAAGCTAAATCAAGTGTATCACAAGTATCTGAAGCTAAACCATTTGTTTCGCATGGGATTCGAAGATCAGCCTTCTACTTCGCATTGATTTACGGCTAAATCATGTTTTCCGCATGGATTTTAAGCTTAACTCGTTTTTTTCGCATGCAGTTGAAGCTAAATCATGTATATCACAAGTATTTGAAGCTATATCATATGTTTCGCATGGATTCCAAGATAACCCTTCTAATTCGCATTAATTTGAAGATAAATCATGTGTTTCGCATGGATTTGAAGCTAACTCGTTTGTTTCGCATGCAGTTGAAGCTAAATCATGTATATCACAAGTATTTGCAGCTAAACCATTTGTTTCGCATGGATTCGAAGATAAGCCTCCTACTTCGCATGGATTTGAAGTTAACTCGTTTGTTTCGCACGCTGTTGAATCTAAATCAAGTGTATCACAAGTATTTGAAGCTAAACCATTTGCTTCGCATGGATTCGAAGATCGGCCTTCTACTTCGCATTTATTAGATGCTAAATCATGTGTGTCGCATGGATTTGAGCTAACTCGTTGTTTCGCATGCTGTTGAAGATAAATCATGCATATCACAAGTATTTGAAGCTAAACCATTTGTTTCGCATGGATTCGAAGATAAGCATCCTACTTCGCATTGATTTTAATCTAAATCATGTGTATCGCATGGATTTGAATCTAACTCGTTTTGTTCGCATGCTGTTGAAGCTAAATCAAGTATATCACAAGTATTTGAAGTTAAACCAATTGTTTCGCATGGATTCGATGATAATCCATCTACTTCGCATTGATGTGAAGCCTAAATCATGTGTTTCGCATGAATTTGAATCTAACTCGTTTGTTTCGCACGCTGTTGAAACTAAATCATGTATATCACAAGTATTTGAAGCTATATCATATGTTTCGCATGGATTCGAAGATAATCCATCTACTTTCGCATTGATTTGAAGCTAAATCATGTGTTTCGCATGGATTTGAATCTAACTCGTTTGTTTCGCACGCTGTTGAAGCTAAATCAAGTGTATCACAAGTATTTGAAGCTAAACCATTTGCTTCGCATGGATTCGAAGATAAGCCTCCTACTTCGCATTGATTTCAAGCTAAATCATGTGTTCGCATGGATTTGAAGCTACCTCGTTTGTTTCGCATGCTGTTTAAGCTAAATCATGTATATCACAAGTATTGAAGCTATTTCATATGTTTCGCATGGATTCGAAGATCAGCCTTCTACTTCGCATTGATTTACGGCTAAATCATGTTTTCCGCATGGATTTTAAGCTTAACTCGTTTTTTTCGCATGCAGTGAAGCTAAATCATGTATATCACAAGTATTTGAAGCTATATCATATGTTTCGCATGGATTCCAAGATAACCCTTCTAATTCGCATTAATTTGAAGATAAATCATGTGTTTCGCATGGATTTGAAGCTAACTCGTTTGTTTCGCATGCAGTTGAAGCTAAATCATGTATATCACAAGTATTTGCAGCTAAACCATTTGTTTCGCATGGATTCGAAGATAAGCCTCCTACTTCGCATTGATTTGAAGCTAAATCATGTGTTTCGCATGGATTTGAAGTTAACTCGTTTGTTTCGCACGCTGTTGAATCTAAATCAAGTGTATCACAAGTATTTGAAGCTAAACCATTTGCTTCGCATGGATTCGAAGATCGGCCTTCTACTTCGCATTTATTAGATGCTAAATCATGTGTGTCGCATGGATTTGAAGCTAACTCGGTTTGTTTCGCATGCTGTTGAAGATAAATCATGCATATCACAAGTATTTGAAGCTAAACCATTTGTTTCGCATGGATTCGAAGATAAGCATCCTACTTCGCATTGATTTTAATCTAAATCATGTGTATCGCATGGATTTGAATCTACTCGTTTTTTTCGCATGCTGTTGAAGCTAAATCAAGTATATCACAAGTATTTGAAGTTAAAACCAATTGTTTCGCATGGATTCGATGATAATCCATCTACTTCGCATTGATGTGAAGCTAAATCATGTGTTTCGCATGAATTTGAATCTAACTCGTTTGTTCGCACGCTGTTGAAACTAAATCATGTATATCACAAGTATTTGAAGCTATATCATATGTTTCGCATGGATTCGAGATAATCCATCTACTTCGCATTGATTTGAAGCTAAATCATGTGTTTCGCATGGATTTGAATCTAACTCGTTTGTTTCGCACGCTGTTGAAGCTAAATATAGTTGTATCACAAGTATTTGAAGCTAAACCATTTGCTTCGCATGGATTCGAAGATCATCCTTCCACTTCGCATTTATTAGATGCTAAATCATGTGTTTCGCATGAATTTGAAGCTAACTCGTTTGTTTCGCATGCTGTTGAGCTAAATCATGTATATCACAAGTATTGAAGCTATTTCATATGTTCGCATGGATTCGAAGATAACCCTTATAATTCGCATTGATTTGAAGCTAAATCATGTGTTTCGCATGGATTCGAAGATAACCCTTCTAATTCGCATTGATTTGAAGCTAAATCATGTGTTTCGCATGGATTTGATGCTAACTCGTTTGTTTCGCATGCTGTTGAAGCTAAATCAAGTATATCACAAGTATTTGAAGATAAACCATTTGTTTCGCATGGATTCGATGATAATCCATCTACTTCGCATTGATTTGAAGCTAAATCATGTGTTTCGCATGAATTTGAATCTAACTCGTTTGTTTCGCATGCTGTTGAAACTAAATCATGTATATCACAAGTATTTGAAGCTAAACCATTTGTTCCGCATGTATTCGAAGATAAGCCTTCTACTTCGCATTGATTTTAATCTAAATCATGTGTATCGCATGGATTTGAATCTAACTCGTTTGTTTCGCACGCTGTTGAAGCAAAATCAACTGTAACACAAGTATTTGAAGCTAAACCATTTGCTTCGCATGGATTCGAAGATCAGCCTTCTACTTCGCATTTATTAGATGCTAAATCATGTGTGTCGCATGGATTTGAAGCTAACTCGTTTGTTTCGCATGCTGTTGAAGCTAAGCGTGCATATCACAAGTATTTGAAGCTAAACCATTTGATTCCCATGGATTCGAAGATAAGCCTCCTACTTCGCATTGATTTGAAGCTAAATCATGTGTTTGCACGGATTTGAAGCTAACTCGTTTGTTTCGCATGCTGTTGAAGCTAAATCATGTATATCACAAGTATTTGATCCTAAACCTATTCGTTTCGCATGGATTCGAAGATAACCCTTCTAATTCGCATTGATTTGAAGCTAAATCATGTGTTCGCATGGATTCGAAGATAACCTTCTAATTCGCATTGATTTGAAGCTAAATCATGTGTTTTCGCATGGATTTGAAGCTAACTCGTTTGTTTCGCATGCTGTTGAAGCTAAGTCATGTATATCACAAGTATTTGAAGCTAAACTATTTGTTTCGCATGGATTCGAAGATAAGCCTCCATCTTCGCATTGATTTGAAGCTAAATCATGTGTTTCGCATGGATTTGAAGCTAACTCGTTTGTTTCGCATGCTGTTGAAGCTATATCATGTATATCACAAGTTTTTGAAGCTATATCATATGTTTCGCATGGATTCGAAGATAACCCTTCTAATTCGCATTGATTTGAAGCTAAATCATGTGTTTCGCAAGGATTCGAAGATAACCCTTCTAATTCGCATTGATTTGAAGCTAAATCATGTGTTTCGCATGGATTTGAAGCTAACTCGTTTGTTTCGCATGCTGTTGAAGCTAAATCATGTATATCACAAGTATTTGAAGTTAAACCATTTGTTTCGCATGGATTCGATGATAAGCCTCCATCTTCGCATTGATTTGAAGCTAAATCATGTGTTCGCATGCATTTGAAGCTACCTCGTTTGTTTCGCATGCTGTTGAAGCTAAATCAAGTGTATCACATGTATTTGAAGCCAAACCATTTGCTTCGCATGGATTCGAAGATAAGCCTTCTACTTCGCATTTATTAGATGCCTAAATCATGTGTTCGCATGGGTTGAAGCTAACTCGTTTGTTTCGCCTGCATTTGAAGCTATATCACTTATATTCACAAGTATGTGAAGCAAAATCATTCGTTTAGCATGGATTTGAAGCTAAGCCATCAACTTCGCGTTGACTTGATGCTAAATCATGTTTTTCGTTTGGACTTGAAGCTAACTCGTTTGTTTCGCATGTTGTTGAAGCTAAATCATGTATTTCACAAGTATTTGAAGCTAAACGATTTGTTTCGCATTTATTCGATGCTAATCCTTCTACTTCACATTGATTTGAGGCTAAATCATGTGTCTCGCTTGGATTTGAAGCTAACTCGTTTTTTCGCTAGCAGTTGAAGCTAAATCATGTATATCACAAGTATTTGAAGCTAAACCATTTGTTTCGCATTTATTCGAATCTAAGCCTTCTACTTCACATTGATTTGAGGCTAAATCATGTGTCTCGCTTGGATTTGAAGATAACTCGTTTTTTTCGCTAGCAGTTGAAGCTAAATCATGTATATCACAAGTATTTGAAGCTAAACCATTTGATTTCCATGGATTTGAAGCTAAGCTTTCAACTTCGCATTGATTTGAATATAAATCATGTGTTTCGCTTGGATTTGAAGCTAACTCGTTTGTTTCGCATGCTGTTGAAGCTAAATCATGTATATCACAAGTAATTGAAGTTAAACAATTTGTTTCGCATGGATTCGAAGGTAACCCATGTACTTCGCATTGATTTGAAGCTAAATCATGTGTTTGGCATGGATTTAAATCGAACTCGTTTGTTTCGCATGCTGTTGAAGCTAAATCATGTATATCACAAGTATTTGATCCTAAACTATTCGTTTCGCATGGATTCGAAGATAAACCTACCACTTCGCATTGATTTGAAACTAAATCATGTGTTTCGCATGGATTTGAATCGAACTCGTTTGTTTCGCATGCTGTTGAAGCTAAATCATGTATATCACAAGTATTTGAAGCTAAAACATTTGTTTCGCATGGATTCGAAGATAAGCTTCCTACTTCGAATTGATTTGAAGCTAAATCATCTGTTCGCATGGCATTGAATCGAACTCGTTTGTTTCGCATGCTGTTGAAGCTAAATCATGTATATCACAAGTATTTGAAGCTAAACTATTCGTTTCGCATGGATTCGAAGATAAGCCTTCCACTTCGCATTGATTTGAAGCTAAATCATGTGTTTCGCATGGATTTGAAGCTAACTCGTTTGTTTCGCATGTTGTTGAAGCTAAGTCATGTTTATCACAAGTATTTGAAACTAAACTATTTGTTTCACATGGATTCGAAGATAAGCCTCCATCTTCGCATTGATTTGAAGCTAAATCATGTGTTTCGCATGGATTTGAAGCTAATTCGTTTGTTTCGCATGCTGTTGGAGCTAAATCATGTATATCACAAGTATTTGAAGCTAAACTATTCGTTTCGCATGGATTCGAAGATAAGCCTTCCACTTCGCATTGATTTGAAGCTAAATCATGTGTTTCGCATGGATTTGAAGCTAACTCGTTTGTTTCGCATGTTGTTGAAGCTAAGTTATGTTTATCACAAGTATTTGAAGCTAAACTATTTGTTTCACATGGATTCGAAGATAAGCCTCCATCTTCGCATTGATTTGAAGCTAAATCATGTGTTTCGCATGGATTTGAAGCTAACTCGTTTGTTTCGCATGCTGTTGAAGCTAAATCATGTATATCACAAGTATTTGAAGCTATATCATATGTTTCGCATGGATTCGAAGATAACCCTTCTAATTCGCATTGATTTGAAGCTAAATCATGTGTTTCGCATGGATTCGAAGATAACCCTTCTAATTCGCATTGATTTGAAGCTAAATCATGTGTTTCGCATGGATTTGAAGCTAACTCGTTTGTTTCGCATGCTGTTGAAGCTAAATCAAGTATATCACAAGTATTTGAAGTTAAACCATTTGTTTCGCATGGATTGGATGATAATCCATCTACTTCGCATTGATTTGAAGCTAAATCATGTGTTTCGCATGAATTTGAATCTAACTCGTTTGTTTCGCATGCTGTTGAAACTAAATCATGTATATCACAAGTATTTGAAGCTATATCATATGTTTCGCTTGGATTCCAAGATAACCCTACTAATTCGCATTGATTTGAAGCTAAATCATGTGTTTCGCATGGATTTGAAGCTAACTCGTTTGTTTCGCATGTTGTTGAAGCTAAATCATGTATATCACAAGTATTTGAAGCTAAACCATTTGTTCAGCATGGATTCGAAGATAAGCCTCCTACTTCGCATTGATTTGAAGCTAAATCATGTGTTCGCATGGATTTGAAGCTAACTCGTTTGTTTCGCATGCTGTTGAAGCTAAATCATGTATATCACAAGTATTTGCAGCTAATCCATTTGTTTCGCATGGATTCGAAAATAACCCTTCTACTTCGCATTTATTAGATGCTAAATCATGTGTTTCGCATGGATTTGGATCTAACTCGTTTATTTCGCATGCTGTTGAAGCTAAATTATGTGTATCACAAGTATATGAATCTAATCCATTTGTTTCGCATGGATTCGAAGATAAGCCTTCCACTTCGCATTGATTTGAAGCTAAATCATGTGTTTCGCATGGATTTGAAGTTAACTCGTTTGTTTCGCGTGCTGTTTAAGCTAAATCATGTATATCACAAGTATTTGAAGCTAAACCATTTGTTACGCATGGATTCGAAGATCAGCCTTCTACTTCGCATTGATTTAAGGCTAAATCATGTGTTTCGATTGGATTTGAAGATAACTCGTTTGTTTCGCATGCTGTTGAAGCTAAATCATGTATATCACAAGTATTTGAAGCTAAACCATTTGTTTCGCATGGATTCGAAGATAAGCCTCCTACTTCGCATTGATTTGAAGCTAAATCATGTGTTTCGCATGGATTTGAAGCTAACTCGTTTTTTTCGCATGCAGTTGAAGCTAAATCATGTACATCACAAGTATTTGAAGCTAAAGCATTTGTCGCATGCATTCGAAGATAATCCATCTACTTCGCATTAATTTGAAGCTAAATCATGTGTTTCGCTTGGATTAGAAGATAACTCGTTTGTTTCGCATGCTGTTGAAGCTAAATCATGTATATCACAAGTATTTGAAGCTAAACCATTTGTTTCGCATGGATTCGAAGATAAGTCTCCTACTTCGCATTGATTTGAAGCTAAATCATGTGTTCGCATGGATTTGAAGCTAACTCGATTGTTTCGCATGCAGTTGAAGCTGAACCATGTATATCACAAGTATTTGAAGCTAAACTATTCGTTTTGCATGGATTCGAAGGTAAGCCTTCCACTTCGCATTGATTTGAAGCTAAATCATGTGTTTCACATGGATTTGAAGTTAACTCGTTTGTTTCGCATGCCGTTGAAGCTAAATCATGTATATCACAAGTATTTGCAGCTAAACCATTTGTTTCGCATGGATTCGAAGACAACCCTACTACTTCGCATTGATTTGAAGTTAAATCATGTGTTTCGCATGGATTTGAAGTTAAATCATGTGTTTCGCATGGATTTGAATCTAACTCGTTTGTTTCGCATGCTGTTGAAGCTAAATCGTGTATATCACAAGTATTTGAAGCTATATCATTTGTTTCGCATGGATTCGAAGATAAGCCTCCTACTTCGCATTGATTTGAAGCTAAATCATGTGTTTCGCATGGATTTGAAGCTAACTCGTTTGTTTCGCATGCAGTTGAAGCTGAACCATGTATATCACAACTATTTGAAGCTAAACTATTCGTTTCCCATGGATTCGAACGTAAGCCTTCAACTTCGCATTGATTTGAAGCTAAATCATGTGTTTCGCATGGATTTGAAGCTACACACGTTTTTTCGCATGCAGTTGAAGCTAAATCAGGTACATCACAAGTATTTGAAGCTAAACCATTTGTCGCATGCATTCGAAGATAATCCATCTACTTCGCATTAATTTGAAGCTAAATCATGTGTTTCGCTTGGATTTGATGATAACTCGTTTGTTTCGCATGCTGTTGAAGCTAAATCATGTATATCACAAGTATTTGAAGCTAAACCATTTGTTTCGCATGGATTCGAAGATAACCCTTCTACTTCGCATTGATTTTAATCTAAATCATGTGTTTCGCATGGATTTGAAGCTAACTCGTTTGTTTCGTATGCTGTTGAAGCTAAATCATGTATATCACAAGTATTTGAAGCTAAACCATTTGTTTCGGATGGATTCGAAGATAAGCCTCCTACTTCGCATTGATTTGAAGCTAAATCATGTGTTTCGCATGGATTTGAAGCTAACTCGTTTGTTTCGCATGCTGTTGAAGCTAAGTCATGTATATCACAAGTTTTTGCGGCTAAACCATTTGTTTCGCATGGATTCGAAGGTAACCCTTCTACTTCGCATTGATTTGAAGCTAAATCATGTGTTTCTCATGGATTTGAAGATAACTCGTTTGTTTCGCATGCTGTTAAAGCTAAATCATGTATATCACAAGTATTTGAAGATAAACCATTTGTATCGCATGGATTCGAAGATAATCCATCTACTTCGCATTAATTTGAAGCTAAATCATGTGTTTCGCATGGATTTGAAGTTAAATCATGTGTTTCGCATGCTGTTGAAGCTAATCGTGTATATCACAAGTATTTGAAGCTATATCATTTGTTTCGCATGGATTCGATAGATAAGCCTCCTACTTCGCATTGATTTGAAGCTAAATCATGTGTTTCGCATGGATTTGAAGCTAACTCGTTTGTTTCGCATGCAGTTGAAGCTGACCATGTATATCACAACTATTTTGAAGCTAAACTATTCGTTTCCCATGGATTCGAACGTAAGCCTTCCACTTCGCATTGATTTGAAGCTAAATCATGTGTTTCGCATGGATTTGAAGCTACACACGTTTTTTCGCATGCAGTTGAAGCTAAATCATGTACATCACAAGTATTTGAAGCTAAACCATTTGTCGCATGCATTCGAAGATAATCCATCTACTTCGCATTAATTTGAAGCTAAATCATGTGTTTCGCTTGGATTTGATGATAACTCGTTTGTTTCGCATGCTGTTGAAGCTAAATCATGTATATCACAAGTATTTGAAGCTAAACCATTTGTTTCGCATGGATTCGAAGATAAGTCTCCTACTTCGCATTGATTTGAAGCTAAATCATGTGTTTCGCATGGATTTGAAGCTAACTCGTTTGTTTCGCATGCAGTTGAAGCTGAACCATGTATATCACAACTATTTGAAGCTAAACTATTCGTTTCCCATGGATTCGAAGGTAAGCCTTCCACTTCGCATTGATTTGAAGCTAAATCATGTGTTTCGCATGGATTTGAAGTTAACTCGTTTGTTTCGCATGCAGTTGAAGATAAATCATGTATATCACAAGTATTTGCAGCTTAAACATTTGTTTCGCATGGATTCGAAGACAACCCTTCTACTTCGCATTGATTTGAAGTTAAATCATGTGTTTCGCATGGATTTGAATCTAACTCGTTTATTTCGCATGCTGTTGAAGCTAAATCATGTATATCGCAAGTATATGAAGCTACTCCAATTGTTTCGCATGGATTCGAACATAAGCCTTCTACTTCGCATTGATTTGAAGCTAAATCATGTGTTTCGCATGGATTTGAATCTAACTCGTTTGTTTCGCATGCTGTTGAAGCTAAATCGTGTATATCACAAGTATTTGAAGCTATATCATTTGTTTCGCATGGATTCGAAGATAAGCCTTCTACTTCGCATTGATTTGAAGTTAAATCATGTGTTTCGCATGGATTTGAATCTAACTCGTTTGTTTCGCATGCTGTTGAAGCTAAATCGTGTATATCACAAGTATTTGAAGCTATATCATATGTTTCGCATGGATTCCAAGATAACCCATCTAATTCGCATTGATTTGAAGCTAAATCATGTGTTTCGCATGGATTTGAAGCTAACTCGTTTGTTTCGCATGCTGTTGAAGCTAAATCATGTATATCACAAGTATTTGAAGCTAAACCATTTGTCTCATGGATTCGAAGATAATCCATCTACTTCGCATTGATTTGAAGCTAAATCATGTGTTTCGCATGGATTTGAAGCTAACTCGATTGTTTCGCATGCAGTTGAAGCTGAACCATGTATATCACAAGTATTTGAAGCTAAACTATTCGTTTCGCATGGATTCGAAGGTAAGCCTTCCACTTCGCATTGATTTGAAGCTAAATCACGTGTTTCGCATGGATTTGAAGTTAACTCGTTTGTTTCGCATGCAGTTGAAGCTAAATCATGTATATCACAAGTATTTGCAGCTAAACCATTTGTTTCGCATGGATTCGAAGATAACCCTTCTACTTCGCATTGATTTCAAGTTAAATCATGTGTTTCACATGGATTTGAATCTAACTCGTTTATTTCGTATGCTGTTGAAGATAAATCATGTATATCACAAGTATATGAAGCTAATCCATTTGATTCGCATGTATTCGAAGATAAGCCATCTACTTCGCATTGATTTGAAGCTAAATCATGTGTTTCGCATGGATTTGAATCTAACTCGTTTGTTTCGCATGCTGTTGAAGCTAAATCAAGTGTATCACAAGTATTTGAAGCCAAACCATTTGCTTCGCAAGGATTCGAAAATCAGCTTTCTACTTCGCATTGATTAGATGCTAAATCATGTGTTTCGCATGGATTTGGATCTAACTCGTTTATTTCGCATGCTGTTGAAGCTAAATTATGTGTATCACAAGTATATGAATCTATTCCATTTGTTTCGCATGGATTCGAAGATAAGCCTTCCACTTCGCATTGATTTGAAGCTAAATCATGTGTTTCGCATGGATTTGAAGTTAACTCGTTTGTTTCGCGTGCTGTTTAAGCTAAATCATGTATATCACAAGTATTTGAAGCTAAACCATTTGTTACGCATGGATTCGAAGATCAGCCTTCTACTTCGCATTGATTTAAGGCTAAATCATGTGTTTCGATTGGATTTGAAGATAACTCGTTTGTTTCGCATGCTGTTAAAGCTAAATCATGTATATCACAAGTATTTGAAGATAAACCATTTGTTTCGCATGGATTCGAAGATAATCCATCTACTTCGCATTGATTTGAAGCTAAATCATGTGTTTCGCATGGATTTGAAGCTACACACGTTTTTTTCGCATGCAGTTGAAGCTGAATCATGTATATCACAAGTATTTGCGGCTAAACCATTTGTTTCGCATGGATTCGAAGGTAACCCTTCTACTTCGCATTGATTTTAATCTAAATCATTTGTTTCGCATGGATTTGAAGCTAACTCGTTTGTTTCGTATGCTGTTGAAGCTAAATCATGTATATCACAAGTATTTGAAGCTAAACCATTTGTTTCGGATGGATTCGAAGATAAGCCTCCTACTTCGCATTGATTTGAAGCTAAATCATGTGTTTCGCATGGATTTGAAGCTAACTCGTTTGTTTCGCATGCTGTTGAAGCTAAGTCATGTATATCACAAGTTTTTGCGGCTAAACCATTTGTTTCGCATGGATTCGAAGGTAACCATTCTACTTCGCATTAATTTGAAGCTAAATCATGTGTTTCGCTTGGATTTGAAGATAACTCGTTTTTTTCGCATGCAGTTGAAGCTAAATCATGTACATCACAAGTATTTGAAGCTAAACCATTTGTCGCATGCATTCGAAGATAATCCATCTACTTCGCATTAATTTGAAGCTAAATCATGTGTTTCGCTTGGATTAGAAGATAACTCGTTTGTTTCGCATGCTGTTGAAGCTAAATCATGTATATCACAAGTATTTGAAGCTAAACCATTTGTTTCGCATGGATTCGAAGATAAGCCTCCTACTTCTCATTGATTTGAAGCTAAATCATGTGTTTCGCATGGATTTGAAGCTACACACGTTTTTTTCGCATGCAGTTGAAGCTAAATCATGTACATCACAAGTATTTGAAGCTAAACCATTTGTCGCATGCATTCGAAGATAATCCATCTACTTCGCATTAATTTGAAGCTAAATCATGTGTTTCGCTTGGATTTGATGATAACTCGTTTGTTTCGCATGCTGTTGAAGCTAAATCATGTATATCACAAGTATTTGAAGCTAAACCATTTATTTCGCATGGATTCGAAGATAAGTCTCCTACTTCGCATTGATTTGAAGCTAAATCATGTGTTTCGCATGGATTTGAAGCTAACTCGTTTGTTTCGCATGCAGTTGAAGCTAAATCATGTATATCACAAGTATTTTGAAGATAAACCATTTGTATCGCATGGATTCGAAGATAATCCATCTACTTCGCATTGATTTGAAGCTAAATCATGTGTTTCGCATGGATTTGAAGCTACACACGTTTTTTTCGCATGCAGTTGAAGCTGAATCATGTATATCACAAGTATTTGCGGCTAAACCATTTGTTTCGCATGGATTCGAAGGTAACCCTTCTACTTCGCATTGATTTTAATCTAAATCATTTGTTTCGCATGGATTTGAAGCTAACTCGTTTGTTTCGTATGCTGTTGAAGCTAAATCATGTATATCACAAGTATTTGAAGCTAAACCATTTGTTTCGGATGGATTCGAAGATAAGCCTCCTACTTCGCATTGATTTGAAGCTAAATCATGTGTTTCGCATGGATTTGAAGCTAACTCGTTTGTTTCGCATGCTGTTGAAGCTAAGTCATGTATATCACAAGTTTTTGCGGCTAAACCATTTGTTTCGCATGGATTCGAAGGTAACCCTTCTACTTCGCATTGATTTGAAGCTAAATCATGTGTTTCTCATGGATTTGAAGATAACTCGTTTGTTTCGCATGCTGTTAAAGCTAAATCATGTATATCACAAGTATTTTGAAGATAAACCATTTGTATCGCATGGATTCGAAGATAATCCATCTACTTCGCATTAATTTGAAGCTAAATCATGTGTTTCGCTTGGATTTGAAGATAACTCGTTTTTTTCGCATGCAGTTGAAGCTAAATCATGTACATCACAAGTATTTGAAGCTAAACCATTTGCCGCATGCATTCGAAGATAATCCATCTACTTCGCATTAATTTGAAGCTAAATCATGTGTTTCGCTTGGATTAGAAGATAACTCGTTTGTTTCGCATGCTGTTGAAGCTAAATCATGTATATCACAAGTATTTGAAGCTAAACCATTTGTTTCGCATGGATTCGAAGATAAGCCTCCTACTTCTCATTGATTTGAAGCTAAATCATGTGTTTCGCTTGGATTTGATGATAACTCGTTTGTTTCGCATGCTGTTGAAGCTAAATCATGTATATCACAAGTATTTGAAGCTAAACCATTTATTTCGCATGGATTCGAAGATAAGTCTCCTACTTCGCATAGATTTGAAGCTAAATCATGTGTTTCGCATGGATTTGAAGCTAACTCGTTTGTTTCGCATGCAGTTGAAGCTAAATCATGTATATCACAAGTATTTTGAAGATAAACCATTTGTATCGCATGGATTCGAAGATAATCCATCTACTTCGCATTGATTTGAAGCTAAATCATGTGTTTCGCATGGATTTGAAGCTACACACGTTTTTTTCGCATGCAGTTGAAGCTGAACCATGTATATCACAACTATTTGAAGCTAAACTATTCGTTTCCCATGGATTCGAAGGTAAGCCTTCCACTTCGCATTGATTTGAAGCTAAATCATGTGTTTCGCATGGATTTGAAGTTAACTCGTTTGTTTCGCATGCAGTTGAAGATAAATCATGTATATCACAAGTATTTGCAGCTTAAAAATTTGTTTCGCATGGATTCGAAGACAACCCTTCTACTTCGCATTGATTTGAAGTTAAATCATGTGTTTCGCATGGATTTGAATCTAACTCGTTTATTTCGCATGCTGTTGAAGCTAAATCATGTATATCGCAAGTATATGAAGCTAATCCAATTGTTTCGCATGGATTCGAACATAAGCCTTCTACTTCGCATTGATTTGAAGCTAAATCATGTGTTTCGCATGGATTTGAATCTAACTCGTTTGTTTCGCATGCTGTTGAAGCTAAATCGTGTATATCACAAGTATTTGAAGCTATATCATTTGTTTCGCATGGATTCGAAGATAAGCCTTCTACTTCGCATTGATTTGAAGTTAAATCATGTGTTTCGCATGGATTTGAATCTAACTCGTTTGTTTCGCATGCTGTTGAAGCTAAATCGTGTATATCACAAGTATTTGAAGCTATATCATATGTTTCGCATGGATTCCAAGATAACCCATCTAATTCGCATTGATTTGAAGCTAAATCATGTGTTTCGCATGGATTTGAAGCTAACTCGTTTGTTTCGCATGCTGTTGAAGCTAAATCATGTATATCACAAGTATTTGAAGCTAAACCATTTGTCTCATGGATTCGAAGATAATCCATCTACTTCGCATTGATTTGAAGCTAAATCATGTGTTTCGCATGGATTTGAAGCTAACTCGATTGTTTCGCATGCAGTTGAAGCTGAACCATGTATATCACAAGTATTTGAAGCTATATCATATGTTTCGCAAGGATTCGAAGGTAAGCCTTCCACTTCGCATTGATTTGAATTAAATCATGTGTTTCGCATGGATTTGAAGTTAACTCGTTTGTTTCGCATGCAGTTGAAGCTAAATCATGTATATCACAAGTATTTGAAGCCAAACCATTTGCTTCGCATGGATTCGAAGATAACCCTTCTACTTCGCATTGATTTCAAGTTAAATCATGTGTTTCGCATGGATTTGAATCTAACTCGTTTATTTCGTATGCAGTTGAAGCTAAATCATGTATATCACAAGTATTTGCAGCTAAACCATTTATTTCGCATGGATTCGAAGATAACCCTTCTACTTCGCATTGATTTGAAGTTAAATCATGTGTTTCGCATGGATTTGAATCTAACTCGTTTATTTCGCATGCTGTTGAAGCTAAATCATGTATATCGCAAGTATTTGAAGCTATATCATTTGTTTCGCATGGATTCGAAGATAAGCCTCCTACTTCGTATTGATTTGAAGCTAAATCATGTGTTTCGCATGGATTTGAATCTAACTCGTTTGTTTCGCATGCTGTTGAAGCTAAATCATGTATATCACAAGTATTTGAAGCTAAACCATTTGTTTCGCATGGATTCGAAGATAAGTCTCCTACTTCGCATTGATTTGAAGCTAAATCATGTGTTTCGCATGGATTTGAAGCTAACTCGTTTGTTTCGCATGCAGTTGAAGCTGAACCATGTATATCACAAGTATTTGAAGCTAAACTATTCGTTTCGCATGGATTCGAAGGTAACCCTTCTACTTCGCATTGATTTTAATCTAAATCATTTGTTTCGCATGGATTTGAAGCTAACTCGTTTGTTTCGTATGCTGTTGAAGCTAAATCATGTATATCACAAGTATTTGAAGCTAAACCATTTGTTTCGGATGGATTCGAAGATAAGCCTCCTACTTCGCATTGATTTGAAGCTAAATCATGTGTTTCGCATGGATTTGAAGCTAACTCGTTTGTTTCGCATGCTGTTGAAGCTAAGTCATGTATATCACAAGTTTTTGCGGCTAAACCATTTGTTTCGCATGGATTCGAAGGTAACCCTTCTACTTCGCATTGATTTGAAGCTAAATCATGTGTTTCTCATGGATTTGAAGATAACTCGTTTGTTTCGCATGCTGTTAAAGCTAAATCATGTATATCACAAGTATTTTGAAGATAAACCATTTGTATCGCATGGATTCGAAGATAATCCATCTACTTCGCATTAATTTGAAGCTAAATCATGTGTTTCGCTTGGATTTGAAGATAACTCGTTTTTTTCGCATGCAGTTGAAGCTAAATCATGTACATCACAAGTATTTGAAGCTAAACCATTTGTCGCATGCATTCGAAGATAATCCATCTACTTCGCATTAATTTGAAGCTAAATCATGTGTTTCGCTTGGATTAGAAGATAACTCGTTTGTTTCGCATGCTGTTGAAGCTAAATCATGTATATCACAAGTATTTGAAGCTAAACCATTTGTTTCGCATGGATTCGAAGATAAGCCTCCTACTTCTCATTGATTTGAAGCTAAATCATGTGTTTCGCTTGGATTTGATGATAACTCGTTTGTTTCGCATGCTGTTGAAGCTAAATCATGTATATCACAAGTATTTGAAGCTAAACCATTTATTTCGCATGGATTCGAAGATAAGTCTCCTACTTCGCATAGATTTGAAGCTAAATCATGTGTTTCGCATGGATTTGAAGCTAACTCGTTTGTTTCGCATGCAGTTGAAGCTAAATCATGTATATCACAAGTATTTTGAAGATAAACCATTTGTATCGCATGGAGTCGAAGATAATCCATCTACTTCGCATTGATTTGAAGCTAAATCATGTGTTTCGCATGGATTTGAAGCTACACACGTTTTTTTCGCATGCAGTTGAAGCTGAACCATGTATATCACAACTATTTGAAGCTAAACTATTCGTTTCCCATGGATTCGAAGGTAAGCCTTCCACTTCGCATTGATTTGAAGCTAAATCATGTGTTTCGCATGGATTTGAAGTTAACTCGTTTGTTTCGCATGCAGTTGAAGATAAATCATGTATATCACAAGTATTTGCAGCTTAAACATTTGTTTCGCATGGATTCGAAGACAACCCTTCTACTTCGCATTGATTTGAAGTTAAATCATGTGTTTCGCATGGATTTGAATCTAACTCGTTTATTTCGCATGCTGTTGAAGCTAAATCATGTATATCGCAAGTATATGAAGCTAATCCAATTGTTTCGCATGGATTCGAACATAAGCCTTCTACTTCGCATTGATTTGAAGCTAAATCATGTGTTTCGCATGGATTTGAATCTAACTCGTTTGTTTCGCATGCTGTTGAAGCTAAATCGTGTATATCACAAGTATTTGAAGCTATATCATTTGTTTCGCATGGATTCGAAGATAAGCCTTCTACTTCGCATTGATTTGAAGTTAAATCATGTGTTTCGCATGGATTTGAATCTAACTCGTTTGTTTCGCATGCTGTTGAAGCTAAATCGTGTATATCACAAGTATTTGAAGCTATATCATATGTTTCGCATGGATTCCAAGATAACCCATCTAATTCGCATTGATTTGAAGCTAAATCATGTGTTTCGCATGGATTTGAAGCTAACTCGTTTGTTTCGCATGCTGTTGAAGCTAAATCATGTATATCACAAGTATTTGAAGCTAAACCATTTGTCTCATGGATTCGAAGATAATCCATCTACTTCGCATTGATTTGAAGCTAAATCATGTGTTTCGCATGGATTTGAAGCTAACTCGATTGTTTCGCATGCAGTTGAAGCTGAACCATGTATATCACAAGTATTTGAAGCTATATCATATGTTTCGCAAGGATTCGAAGGTAAGCCTTCCACTTCGCATTGATTTGAATTAAATCATGTGTTTCGCATGGATTTGAAGTTAACTCGTTTGTTTCGCATGCAGTTGAAGCTAAATCATGTATATCACAAGTATTTGAAGCCAAACCATTTGCTTCGCATGGATTCGAAGATAACCCTTCTACTTCGCATTGATTTCAAGTTAAATCATGTGTTTCGCATGGATTTGAATCTAACTCGTTTATTTCGTATGCAGTTGAAGCTAAATCATGTATATCACAAGTATTTGCAGCTAAACCATTTATTTCGCATGGATTCGAAGATAACCCTTCTACTTCGCATTGATTTGAAGTTAAATCATGTGTTTCGCATGGATTTGAATCTAACTCGTTTATTTCGCATGCTGTTGAAGCTAAATCATGTATATCGCAAGTATTTGAAGCTATATCATTTGTTTCGCATGGATTCGAAGATAAGCCTCCTACTTCGTATTGATTTGAAGCTAAATCATGTGTTTCGCATGGATTTGAATCTAACTCGTTTGTTTCGCATGCTGTTGAAGCTAAATCATGTATATCACAAGTATTTGAAGCTAAACCATTTGTTTCGCATGGATTCGAAGATAAGTCTCCTACTTCGCATTGATTTGAAGCTAAATCATGTGTTTCGCATGGATTTGAAGCTAACTCGTTTGTTTCGCATGCAGTTGAAGCTGAACCATGTATATCACAAGTATTTGAAGCTAAACTATTCGTTTCGCATGGATTCGAAGGTAAGCCTTCCACTTCGCATTGATTTGAAGCTAAATCATGTGTTTCGCATGGATTTGAATCTAACTCGTTTATTTCGTATGCTGTTGAAGCTAAATCATGTATATCACAAGTATATGAAGCTAATCCATTTGTTTCGCATGTATTCGAAGATAAGCCATCTACTTCGCATTGATTTGAATCTAAATCATGTGTTTCGCATGGATTTGAATCTAACTCGTTTGTTTCGCATGCTGTTGAAGCTAAATCATGTATATCACAAGTATTTGAAGATAAACCATTTGTTTCGCATGGATTCGAAGATAATCCATCTACTTCGCATTGATTTGAAGCTAAAACATGTGTTTCGCATGGATTTGAAGCTAACTCGTTTGTTTCGCATGCTGTTGAATCTAAATCATGTATATCACAAGTATTTGAAGCTATATTATATGTTTCGCATGGATTCGAAGATAACCCTTCTAATTCGAATTGATTTGAAGCTAAATCATGTGTTTCGCATGGATTTGAATCTAACTCGTTTGTTTCGCTTGCTGTTGAAGCTAAATCATGTATATCACAAGTATTTGAAGCTAAACCATTTGTTTCGCATGGATTCGAAGATAAGTCTCCTACTTCGCATTGATTTGAAGCTAAATCATGTGTTTCGCATGGATTTGAAGCTAACTCGTTTGTTTCGCATGCAGTTGAAGCTGAACCATGTATATCACAAGTATTTGAAGCTAAACCATTTGTTTCGCATGGATTCGAAGGTAAGCCTTCCACTTCGCATTGATTTGAAGCTAAATCATGTGTTTCGCATGGATTTGAATCTAACTCGTTTATTCCGCATGCTGTTGAAGCTAAATCATGTATATCGCAATATATATGAAGCTAATCCAATTGTTTCGCATGGATTCGAACATAAGCCTTCTACTTCGCATTGATTTGAAGCCAAACCATTTCTTTCGCATGGATTCGAAGATCAGCCTTCTACTTCGCATTGATTCGAAGCTAAATCATGTGTTTCGCATGGATTTGAATCGAACTCGTTTGTTTCGCATGCTGTTAAAGCTAAATCATGTATATCACAAGTATTTGAAGCTAAACCATTTGTTTCGCATGGATTCGAAGATAATCCATCTACTTCGCATTGTTTTGAAGCTAAATCATGTGTTTCGCATGGATTTGAAGCTAACTCGTTTGTTTCGCATGCTGTTGAATCTAAATCATGTATATCACAAGTATTTGAAGCTATATCATATGTTTCGCATGGATTCGAAGATAACCCTTCTAATTCGCATTGATTTGAAGCTAAATCATGTGTTTCGCATGGATTTGAAGCTAAACTCGTTTGTTTCGCATGCTGTTGAAGCTAAATCATGTACATCACAAGTATTTGAAGCTAAACCATTTGTCGCATGCATTCGAAGATAATCCATCTACTTCGCATTAATTTGAAGCTAAATCATGTGTTTCGCATGCTGTTGAAGCTAAATCATGTATATCACAAGTATTTGAAGCTAAACCATTTGTTCCGCATGGATTCGAAGATAACCCTTCCAATACGCATTGATTTGAAGCTAAATCATGTGTTTCGCATGGATTTGAAGTTAACTCGTTTTTTTCGCATGCAGTTGAAGCTAAATCATGTACATCACAAGTATTTGAAGCTAAACCATTTGTCGCATGCATTCGAAGATAATCCATCTACTTCGCATTAATTTGAAGCTAAATCATGTGTTTCGCTTGGATTAGAAGATAACTCGTTTGTTTCGCATGCTGTTGAAGCTAAATCATGTATATCACAAGTATTTGAAGCTAATCCATTTGTTTCGCATGGATTCGAAGATAAGCCTCCTACTTCGCATTGATTTGAAGCTAAATCATGTGTTTCGCATGGATTTGAAGCTAACTCGTTTGTTTCGCATGCAGTTGAAGCTGAACCATGTATATCACAAGTATTTGAAGCTAAACTATTCGTTTCGCATGGATTCGAAGGTAAGCCTTCCAATTCGCATTGATTTGAAGCTAAATCATGTGTTTCGCATGGATTTGAAGTTAACTCGTTTGTTTCGCATGCAGTTGAAGCTAAATCATGTATATCACAAGTATTTGCAGCTAAACCATTTGTTTCGCATGGATTCGAAGATAACCCTTCTACTTCGCATTGATTTCAAGTTAAATCATGTGTTTCGCATGGATTTGAATCTAACTCGTTTATTTCGTATGCTGTTGAAGCTAAATCATGTATATCACAAGTATATGAAGCTAATCCATTTGTTTCGCATGTATTCGAAGATAAGCCATCTACTTCGCATTGATTTGAAGCTAAATCATGTGTTTCGCATGGATTTGAATCTAACTCGTTTGTTTCGCATGCTGTTGAAGCTAAATCAAGTGTATCACAAGTATTTGCAGCTTAAACATTTGTTTCGCATGGATTCGAAGACAGCCCTTCTACTTCGCATTGATTTGAAGTTAAATCATGTGTTTCGCATGGATTTGAATCTAACTCGTTTATTTCGCATGCTGATGAAGCTAAATCATGTATATCACAAGTATTTGAAGCTAAACCATTTGTTTCGCATGGATTCGAACATAAGCCTTCTACTTCGCATTGATTTGAAGCTAAATCATGTGTTTCGCATGGATTTGAATCTAACTCGTTTGTTTCGCATGCTGTTGAAGCTAAATCGTGTATATCACAAGTATTTGAAGCTAAACCATTTGTTTCGCATGGATTCGAAGATAAGTCTCCTACTTCGCATTGATTTGAAGCTAAATCATGTGTTTCGCATGGATTTGAAGCTAACTCGTTTGTTTCGCATGCAGTTGAAGCTGAACCATGTATATCACAACTATTTGAAGCTAAACTATTCGTTTCCCATGGATTCGAAGGTAAGCCTTCCACATCGCATTGATTTGAAGCTAAATCATGTTTTTCGCATGGATTTGAAGTTAACTCGTTTGTTTCGCATGCAGTTGAAGCTAAATCATGTATATCACAAGTATTTGCAGCTTAAACATTTGTTTCGCATGGATTCGAAGACAACCCTTCTACTTCGCATTGATTTGAAGTTAAATCATGTGTTTCGCATGGATTTGAATCTAACTCGTTTATTTCGCATGCTGTTGAAGCTAAATCATGTATATCGCAAGTATATGAAGCTAATCCAATTGTGTCGCATGGATTCGAACATAAGCCTTCTACTTCGCATTGATTTGAAGCTAAATCATGTGTTTCGCATGGATTTGAATCTAACTCGTTTGTTTCGCATGCTGTTGAAGCTAAATCATGTATATCACAAGTATTTGAAGCTAAACCATTTGTTCCGCATGGATTCGAAGATAACCCTTCCAATACGCATTGATTTGAAGCTAAATCATGTGTTTCGCATGGATTTGAAGTTAACTCGTTTTTTTCGCATGCAGTTGAAGCTAAATCATGCACATCACAAGTATTTGAAGCTAAACCATTTGTCGCATGCATTCGAAGATAATCCATCTACTTCGCATTAATTTGAAGCTAAATCATGTGTTTCGCTTGGATTAGAAGATAACTCGTTTGATTCGCATGCTGTTGAAGCTAAATCATGTATATCACAAGTATTTGAAGCTAATCCATTTGTTTCGCATGGATTCGAAGATAAGCCTCCTACTTCGCATTGATTTGAAGCTAAATCATGTGTTTCGCATGGATTTGAAGCTAACTCGTTTGTTTCGCATGCAGTTGAAGCTGAACCATGTATATCACAAGTATTTGAAGCTATATCATATGTTTCGCAAGGATTCGAAGGTAAGCCTTCCACTTCGCATTGATTTGAAGCTAAATCATGTGTTTCGCATGGATTTGAAGTTAACTCGTTTTTTTCGCATGCAGTTGAAGCTAAATCATGTACATCACAAGTATTTGAAGCTAAACCATTTGTCGCATGCATTCGAAGATAATCCATCTACATCGCATTAATTTGAAGCTAAATCATGTGTTTCGCTTGGATTAGAAGATAACTCGTATGTTTCGCATGCTGTTGAAGCTAAATCATGTATAGCACAAGTATTTGAAGCTAATCCATTTGTTTCGCATGGATTCGAAGATAAGCCTCCTACTTCGCATTGATTTGAAGCTAAATCATGTGTTTCGCATGGATTTGAAGCTAACTCGTTTGTTTCGCATGCAGTTGAAGCTGAACCATGTATATCACAAGTATATGAAGCTAATCCATTTGTTTCGCATGTATTCGAAGATAAGCCATCTACTTCGCATTGATTTGAAGCTAAATCATGTGTTTCGCATGGATTTGAAGCTAACTCGTTTGTTTCGCATGCAGTTGAAGCTAAATCATGTATATCACAAGTATTTGCAGCTGAAACATTTGTTTCGCATGGATTCGAAGACAACCCTTCTACTTCGCATTGATTTGAAGTTAAATCATGTGTTTCGCATGGATTTGAATCTAACTCGTTTATTTCGTATGCTGTTGAAGCTAAATCATGTATATCGCAAGTATATGATGCTAATCCAATTGTGTCGCATGGATTCGAACATAAGCCTTCTACTTCGCATTGATTTGAAGCTAAATCATGTGTTTCGCATGGATTTGAATCTAACTCGTTTGTTCCGCATGCTGTTGAAGCTAAATCATGTATATCACAAGTATTTGAAGCTAAACCATTTGTTCCGTATGGATTTGAAGATAACCCTTCCAATACTCATTGATTTGAAGCTAAATCATGTGTTTCGCATGGATTTGAAGTTAACTCGTTTTTTTCGCATGCAGTTGAAGCTAAATCATGTACATCACAAGTATTTGAAGCTAAACCATTTGTCGCATGCATTCGAAGATAATCCATCTACTTCGCATTAATTTGAAGCTAAATCATGTGTTTCGCTTGGATTAGAAGATAACTCGTTTGTTTCGCATGCTGTTGAAGCTAAATCATGTATATCACAAGTATTTGAAGCTAATCCATTTGTTTCGCATGGATTCGAAGATAAGCCTCCTACTTCGCATTGATTTGAAGCTAAATCATGTGTTTCGCATGGATTTGAAGCTAACTCGTTTGTTTCGCATGCAGTTGAAGCTGAACCATGTATATCACAAGTATTTGAAGCTAAACTATTCGTTTCGCATGGATTCGAAGGTAAGCCTTCCACTTCGCATTGATTTGAAGCTAAATCATGTGTTTCGCATGGATTTGAAGTTAACTCGTTTTTTTCGCATGCAGTTGAAGCTAAATCATGTACATCACAAGTATTTGAAGCTAAACCATTTGTCGCATGCATTCGAAGATAACCCTTCTACTTCGCATTGATGTCAAGTTAAATCATGTGTTTCGCATGGATTTGAATCTAACTCGTTTATTTCGTATGCTGTTGAAGCTAAATCATGTATATCACAAGTATATGAAGCTAATCCATTTGTTTCGCATCTATTCGAAGATAAGCCATCTACTTCGCATTGATTTGAAGCTAAATCATGTGTTTCGCATGGATTTGAATCTAACTCGTTTGTTTCGCATGCTGTTGAAGCTAAATCAAGTGTATCACAAGTATTTGAAGCCAAACCATTTGCTTCGCATGGATTCGAAAATCAGCCTTCTACTTCGCATTGATTAGATGCTAAATCATGTGTTTCGCATGGATTTGAAGCTAACTCGTTTTTTTCGCATGCAGTTGAAGCTAAATCATGTACATCACAAGTATTTGAAGCTAAACCATTTGTTTCGCATGGATTCGAAGATAATCCATGTTCTTCGCATTCATTTGAAGCTAAATCATGTGTTTCGATTGGATTTGAAGATAACTCGTTTGTTTCGCATGCTGTTAAAGCTAAATCATGTATATCACAAGTATTTGAAGATAAACCATTTGTTTCGCATGGATTCGAAGATAACCCTTCTAATTCGCATTGATTTGAAGCTAAATCATGTGTTTCGCATGGATTTGAAGCTACACACGTTTTTTTCGCATGCAGTTGAAGCTAAATCATGTACATTTCAAGTATTTGAAGCTAAACCATTTGTCGCATGCATTCGAAGATAATCCATCTACTTCGCATTAATTTGAAGCTAAATCATGTGTTTCGCTTGGATTTGATGATAACTCGTTTGTTTCGCATGCTGTTGAAGCTAAATCATGTATATCACAAGTATTTGAAGCTAAACCATTTGTTTCGCATGGATTCGAAGATAAGTCTCCTACTTCGCATTGATTTGAAGCTAAATCATGTGTTTCGCATGGATTTGAAGCTAACTCGTTTGTTTCGCATGCAGTTGAAGCTGAACCATGTATATCACAAGTATTTGAAGCTAAACTATTCGTTTCGCATGGATTCGAAGGTAAGCCTTCCACTTCGCATTGATTTGAAGCTAAATCATGTGTTTCGCATGGATTTGAAGTTAACTCGTTTGTTCCGCATGCTGTTGAAGCTAAATCATGTATATCACAAGTATTTGAAGCTAAACCATTTGTTCCGTATGGATTTGAAGATAACCCTTCCAATACGCATTGATTTGAAGCTAAATCATGTGTTTCGCATGGATTTGAAGCTAACTCGTTTGTTTCGCATGCAGTTGAAGCTGAACCATGTATATCACAACTATTTGAAGCTAAACTATTCGTTTCCCATGGATTCGAAGGTAAGCCTTCCACTTCGCATTGATTTGAAGCTAAATCATGTTTTTCGCATGGATTTGAAGTTAACTCGTTTGTTTCGCATGCAGTTGAAGCTAAATCATGTATATCACAAGTATTTGCAGCTTAAACATTTGTTTCGCATGGATTCGAAGACAACCCTTCTACTTCGCATTGATTTGAAGTTAAATCATGTGTTTCGCATGGATTTGAATCTAACTCGTTTATTTCGCATGCTGTTGAAGCTAAATCATGTATATCGCAAGTATATGAAGCTAATCCAATTGTGTCGCATGGATTTGAACATAAGCCTTCTACTTCGCATTGATTTGAAGCTAAATCATGTGTTTCTCATGGATTTGAATCTAACTCGTTTGTTTCGCATGCTGTTGAAGCTAAATCATGTATATCACAAGTATTTGAAGCTAAACCATTTGTTCCGCATGGATTCGAAGATAACCCTTCCAATACGCATTGATTTGAAGCTAAATCATGTGTTTCGCATGGATTTGAAGTTAACTCGTTTTTTTCGCATGCAGTTGAAGCTAAATCATGTACATCACAAGTATTTGAAGCTAAACCATTTGTCGCATGCATTCGAAGATAATCCATCTACTTCGCATTAATTTGAAGCTAAATCGTGTGTTTCGCTTGGATTAGAAGATAACTCGTTTGTTTCGCATGCTGTTGAAGCTAAATCATGTATATCACAAGTATTTGAAGCTAATCCATTTGTTTCGCATGGATTCGAAGATAAGCCTCCTACTTCACATTGATTTGAAGCTAAATCATGTGTTTCGCATGGATTTGAAGCTAACTCGTTTGTTTCGCATGCAGTTGAAGCTGAACCATGTATATCACAAGTATTTGAAGCTATATCATATGTTTCGCAAGGATTCGAAGGTAAGCCTTCCACTTCGCATTGATTTGAAGCTAAATCATGTGTTTCGCATGGATTTGAAGTTAACTCGTTTTTTTCGCATGCAGTTGAAGCTAAATCATGTACATCACAAGTATTTGAAGCTAAACCATTTGTCGCATGCATTCGAAGATAATCCATCTACTTCGCATTAATTTGAAGCTAAATCATGTGTTTCGCTTGGATTAGAAGATAACTCGTTTGTTTCGCATGCTGTTGAAGCTAAATCATGTATATCACAAGTATTTGAAGCTAATCCATTTGTTTCGCATGGATTCGAAGATAAGCCTCCTACTTCGCATTGATTTGAAGCTAAATCATGTGTTTCGCATGGATTTGAAGCTAACTCGTTTGTTTCGCATGCAGTTGAAGCTGAACCATGTATATCACAAGTATTTGAAGCTAAACTATTCGTTTCGCATGGATTCGAAGGTAAGCCTTCCACTTCGCATTGATTTGAAGCTAAATCATGTGTTTCGCATGGATTTGAAGTTAACTCGTTTGTTTCGCATGCAGTTGAAGCTAAATCATGTATATCACAAGTATTTGCAGCTAAACCATTTGTTTCGCATGGATTCGAAGATAACCCTTCTACTTCGCATTGATGTCAAGTTAAATCATGTGTTTCGCATGGATTTGAATCTATCTCGTTTATTTCGTATGCTGTTGAAGCTAAATCATGTATATCACAAGTATATGAAGCTAATCCATTTGTTTCGCATGTATTCGAAGATAAGCCATCTACTTCGCATTGATTTGAAGCTAAATCATGTGTTTCGCATGGATTTGAATCTAACTCGTTTGTTTCGCATGCTGTTGAAGCTAAATCAAGTGTATCGCAAGTATTTGAAGCCAAACCATTTGCTTCGCATGGATTCGAAAATCAGCCTTCTACTTCGCATTGATTAGATGCTAAATCATGTGTTTCGCATGGATTTGAAGCTAACTCGTTTTTTTCGCATGCAGTTGAAGCTAAATCATGTACATCACAAGTATTTGAAGCTAAACCATTTGTTCCGCATGGATTCGAAGATAACCCTTCCAATACGCATTGATTTGAAGCTAAATCATGTGTTTCGCATGGATTTGAAGTTAACTCGTTTTTTTCGCATGCAGTTGAAGCTAAATCATGTACATCACAAGTATTTGAAGCTAAACCATTTGTCGCATGCATTCGAAGATAATCCATCTACTTCGCATTAATTTGAAGCTAAATCGTGTGTTTCGCTTGGATTAGAAGATAACTCGTTTGTTTCGCATGCTGTTGAAGCTAAATCATGTATATCACAAGTATTTGAAGCTAATCCATTTGTTTCGCATGGATTCGAAGATAAGCCTCCTACTTCACATTGATTTGAAGCTAAATCATGTGTTTCGCATGGATTTGAAGCTAACTCGTTTGTTTCGCATGCAGTTGAAGCTGAACCATGTATATCACAAGTATTTGAAGCTATATCATATGTTTCGCAAGGATTCGAAGGTAAGCCTTCCACTTCGCATTGATTTGAAGCTAAATCATGTGTTTCGCATGGATTTGAAGTTAACTCGTTTTTTTCGCATGCAGTTGAAGCTAAATCATGTACATCACAAGTATTTGAAGCTAAACCATTTGTCGCATGCATTCGAAGATAATCCATCTACTTCGCATTAATTTGAAGCTAAATCATGTGTTTCGCTTGGATTAGAAGATAACTCGTTTGTTTCGCATGCTGTTGAAGCTAAATCATGTATATCACAAGTATTTGAAGCTAATCCATTTGTTTCGCATGGATTCGAAGATAAGCCTCCTACTTCGCATTGATTTGAAGCTAAATCATGTGTTTCGCATGGATTTGAAGCTAACTCGTTTGTTTCGCATGCAGTTGAAGCTGAACCATGTATATCACAAGTATTTGAAGCTAAACTATTCGTTTCGCATGGATTCGAAGGTAAGCCTTCCACTTCGCATTGATTTGAAGCTAAATCATGTGTTTCGCATGGATTTGAAGTTAACTCGTTTGTTTCGCATGCAGTTGAAGCTAAATCATGTATATCACAAGTATTTGCAGCTAAACCATTTGTTTCGCATGGATTCGAAGATAACCCTTCTACTTCGCATTGATGTCAAGTTAAATCATGTGTTTCGCATGGATTTGAATCTATCTCGTTTATTTCGTATGCTGTTGAAGCTAAATCATGTATATCACAAGTATATGAAGCTAATCCATTTGTTTCGCATGTATTCGAAGATAAGCCATCTACTTCGCATTGATTTGAAGCTAAATCATGTGTTTCGCATGGATTTGAATCTAACTCGTTTGTTTCGCATGCTGTTGAAGCTAAATCAAGTGTATCGCAAGTATTTGAAGCCAAACCATTTGCTTCGCATGGATTCGAAAATCAGCCTTCTACTTCGCATTGATTAGATGCTAAATCATGTGTTTCGCATGGATTTGAAGCTAACTCGTTTTTTTCGCATGCAGTTGAAGCTAAATCATGTACATCACAAGTATTTGAAGCTAAACCATTTGTTTCGCATGGATTCGAAGATAATCCATGTTCTTCGCATTCATTTGAAGCTAAATCATGTGTTTCGATTGGATTTGAAGATAACTCGTTTGTTTCGCATGCTGTTAAAGCTAAATCATGTATATCACAAGTATTTGAAGATAAACCATTTGTTTCGCATGGATTCGAAGATAACCCTTCTAATTCGCATTGATTTGAAGCTAAATCATGTGTTTCGCATGGATTTGAAGCTACACACGTTTTTTTCGCATGCAGTTGAAGCTAAATCATGTACATCACAACTATTTGAAGCTAAACTATTCGTTTCCCATGGATTCGAAGGTAAGCCTTCCACTTCGCATTGATTTGAAGCTAAATCATGTGTTTCGCATGGATTTGAAGTTAACTCGTTTGTTTCGCATGCTGTTGAAGCTAAATCATGTATATCACACGTATTTGAAGCTAAACCATTTGTTTCGCATGGATTCGAAGATAAGTCTCCTACTTCGCATTGATTTGAAGCTAAATCATGTGTTTCGCATGGATTTGAAGCTAACTCGTTTGTTTCGCATGCAGTTGAAGCTGAACCATGTATATCACAACTATTTGAAGCTAAACTATTCGTTTCCCATGGATTCGAAGGTAAGCCTTCCACTTCGCATTGATTTGAAGCTAAATCATGTTTTTCGCATGGATTTGAAGTTAACTCGTTTGTTTCGCATGCAGTTGAAGCTAAATCATGTATATCACAAGTATTTGCAGCTTAAACATTTGTTTCGCATGGATTCGAAGACAACCCTTCTACTTCGCATTGATTTGAAGTTAAATCATGTGTTTCGCATGGATTTGAATCTAACTCGTTTATTTCGCATGCTGTTGAAGCTAAATCATGTATATCGCAAGTATATGAAGCTAATCCAATTGTGTCGCATGGATTCGAACATAAGCCTTCTACTTCGCATTGATTTGAAGCTAAATCATGTGTTTCGCATGGATTTGAATCTAACTCGTTTGTTTCGCATGCTGTTGAAGCTAAATCATGTATATCACAAGTATTTGAAGCTAAACCATTTGTTCCGCATGGATTCGAAGATAACCCTTCCAATACGCATTGATTTGAAGCTAAATCATGTGTTTCGCATGGATTTGAAGTTAACTCGTTTTTTTCGCATGCAGTTGAAGCTAAATCATGTACATCACAAGTATTTGAAGCTAAACCATTTGTCGCATGCATTCGAAGATAATCCATCTACTTCGCATTAATTTGAAGCTAAATCGTGTGTTTCGCTTGGATTAGAAGATAACTCGTTTGTTTCGCATGCTGTTGAAGCTAAATCATGTATATCACAAGTATATGAAGCTAATCCATTTGTTTCGCATGTATTCGAAGATAAGCCATCTACTTCGCATTGATTTGAAGCTAAATCATGTGTTTCGCATGGATTTGAATCTAACTCGTTTGTTTCGCATGCTGTTGAAGCTAAATCAAGTGTATCGCAAGTATTTGAAGCCAAACCATTTGCTTCGCATGGATTCGAAAATCAGCCTTCTACTTCGCATTGATTAGATGCTAAATCATGTGTTTCGCATGGATTTGAAGCTAACTCGTTTTTTTCGCATGCAGTTGAAGCTAAATCATGTACATCACAAGTATTTGAAGCTAAACCATTTGTTTCGCATGGATTCGAAGATAATCCATGTTCTTCGCATTCATTTGAAGCTAAATCATGTGTTTCGATTGGATTTGAAGATAACTCGTTTGTTTCGCATGCTGTTAAAGCTAAATCATGTATATCACAAGTATTTGAAGATAAACCATTTGTTTCGCATGGATTCGAAGATAACCCTTCTAATTCGCATTGATTTGAAGCTAAATCATGTGTTTCGCATGGATTTGAAGCTACACACGTTTTTTTCGCATGCAGTTGAAGCTAAATCATGTACATCACAACTATTTGAAGCTAAACTATTCGTTTCCCATGGATTCGAAGGTAAGCCTTCCACTTCGCATTGATTTGAAGCTAAATCATGTGTTTCGCATGGATTTGAAGTTAACTCGTTTGTTTCGCATGCTGTTGAAGCTAAATCATGTATATCACACGTATTTGAAGCTAAACCATTTGTTTCGCATGGATTCGAAGATAAGTCTCCTACTTCGCATTGATTTGAAGCTAAATCATGTGTTTCGCATGGATTTGAAGCTAACTCGTTTGTTTCGCATGCAGTTGAAGCTGAACCATGTATATCACAACTATTTGAAGCTAAACTATTCGTTTCCCATGGATTCGAAGGTAAGCCTTCCACTTCGCATTGATTTGAAGCTAAATCATGTTTTTCGCATGGATTTGAAGTTAACTCGTTTGTTTCGCATGCAGTTGAAGCTAAATCATGTATATCACAAGTATTTGCAGCTTAAACATTTGTTTCGCATGGATTCGAAGACAACCCTTCTACTTCGCATTGATTTGAAGTTAAATCATGTGTTTCGCATGGATTTGAATCTAACTCGTTTATTTCGCATGCTGTTGAAGCTAAATCATGTATATCGCAAGTATATGAAGCTAATCCAATTGTGTCGCATGGATTCGAACATAAGCCTTCTACTTCGCATTGATTTGAAGCTAAATCATGTGTTTCGCATGGATTTGAATCTAACTCGTTTGTTTCGCATGCTGTTGAAGCTAAATCATGTATATCACAAGTATTTGAAGCTAAACCATTTGTTCCGCATGGATTCGAAGATAACCCTTCCAATACGCATTGATTTGAAGCTAAATCATGTGTTTCGCATGGATTTGAAGTTAACTCGTTTTTTTCGCATGCAGTTGAAGCTAAATCATGTACATCACAAGTATTTGAAGCTAAACCATTTGTCGCATGCATTCGAAGATAATCCATCTACTTCGCATTAATTTGAAGCTAAATCGTGTGTTTCGCTTGGATTAGAAGATAACTCGTTTGTTTCGCATGCTGTTGAAGCTAAATCATGTATATCACAAGTATTTGAAGCTAATCCATTTGTTTCGCATGGATTCGAAGATAAGCCTCCTACTTCGCATTGATTTGAAGCTAAATCATGTGTTTCGCATGGATTTGAAGCTAACTCGTTTGTTTCGCATGCAGTTGAAGCTGAACCATGTATATCACAAGTATTTGAAGCTAAACTATTCGTTTCGCATGGATTCGAAGGTAAGCCTTCCACTTCGCATTGATTTGAAGCTAAATCATGTGTTTCGCATGGATTTGAAGTTAACTCGTTTGTTTCGCATGCAGTTGAAGCTAAATCATGTATATCACAAGTATTTGCAGCTAAACCATTTGTTTCGCATGGATTCGAAGATAACCCTTCTACTTCGCATTGATGTCAAGTTAAATCATGTGTTTCGCATGGATTTGAATCTAACTCGTTTATTTCGTATGCTGTTGAAGCTAAATCATGTATATCACAAGTATATGAAGCTAATCCATTTGTTTCGCATGTATTCGAAGATAAGCCATCTACTTCGCATTGATTTGAAGCTAAATCATGTGTTTCGCATGGATTTGAATCTAACTCGTTTGTTTCGCATGCTGTTGAAGCTAAATCAAGTGTATCACAAGTATTTGAAGCCAAACCATTTGCTTCGCATGGATTCGAATATCAGCCTTCTACTTCGCATTGATTAGATGCTAAATCATGTGTTTCGCATGGATTTGAAGCTAACTCGTTTTTTTCGCATGCAGTTGAAGCTAAATCATGTACATCACAAGTATTTGAAGCTAAACCATTTGTTTCGCATGGATTCGAAGATAATCCATGTTCTTCGCATTCATTTGAAGCTAAATCATGTGTTTCGATTGGATTTGAAGATAACTCGTTTGTTTCGCATGCTGTTAAAGCTAAATCATGTATATCACAAGTATTTGAAGATAAACCATTTGTTTCGCATGGATTCGAAGATAACCCTTCTAATTCGCATTGATTTGAAGCTAAATCATGTGTTTCGCATGGATTTGAAGCTACACACGTTTTTTTCGCATGCAGTTGAAGCTAAATCATGTACATCACAAGTATTTGAAGCTAAACCATTTGTCGCATGCATTCGAAGATAATCCATCTACTTCGCATTAATTTGAAGCTAAATAATGTGTTTCGCTTGGATTTGATGATAACTCGTTTGTTTCGCATGCTGTTGAAGCTAAATCATGTATATCACAAGTATTTGAAGCTAAACCATTTGTTTCGCATGGATTCGAAGATAAGTCTCCTACTTCGCATTGATTTGAAGCTAAATCATGTGTTTCGCATGGATTTGAAGCTAACTCGTTTGTTTCGCATGCAGTTGAAGCTGAACCATGTATATCACAACTATTTGAAGCTAAACTATTCGTTTCCCATGGATTCGAAGGTAAGCCTTCCACTTCGCATTGATTTGAAGCTAAATCATGTTTTTCGCATGGATTTGAAGTTAACTCGTTTGTTTCGCATGCAGTTGAAGCTAAATCATGTATATCACAAGTATTTGCAGCTTAAACATTTGTTTCGCATGGATTCGAAGACAACCCTTCTACTTCGCATTGATTTGAAGTTAAATCATGTGTTTCGCATGGATTTGAATCTAACTCGTTTATTTCGCATGCTGTTGAAGCTAAATCATGTATATCGCAAGTATATGAAGCTAATCCAATTGTGTCGCATGGATTCGAACATAAGCCTTCTACTTCGCATTGATTTGAAGCTAAATCATGTGTTTCGCATGGATTTGAATGTAACTCGTTTGTTTCGCATGCTGTTGAAGCTAAATCATGTATATCACAATTATTTGAAGCTAAACCATTTGTTCCGCATGGATTCGAAGATAACCCTTCCAATACGCATTGATTTGAAGCTAAATCATGTGTTTCGCATGGATTTGAAGTTAACTCGTTTTTTTCGCATGCAGTTGAAGCTAAATCATGTACATCACAAGTATTTGAAGCTAAACCATTTGTCGCAGGCATTCGAAGATAATCCATCTACTTCGCATTAATTTGAAGCTAAATCATGTGTTTCGCTTGGATTAGAAGATAACTCGTTTGTTTCGCATGCTGTTGAAGCTAAAAAATCATGTATATCACAAGTATTTGAAGCTAAACCATTTGCTTCGCATGGATTCGAAGATCATCCTTCTACTTCGCATTGATTAGATGCTAAATCATGTGTTTCGCATGGATTTGAAGCTAACTCGTTTTTTTCGCATGCAGTTGAAGCTAAATCATGTACATCACAAGTATTTGAAGCTAAACCATTTGTTTCGCATGGATTCGAAGATAATCCATGTTCTTCGCATTCATTTGAAGCTAAATCATGTGTTTCGATTGGATTTGAAGATAACTCGTTTGTTTCGCATGCTGTTAAAGCTAAATCATGTATATCACAAGTATTTGAAGATAAACCATTTGTTTCGCATGGATTCGAAGATAACCCTTCTAATTCGCATTGATTTGAAGCTAAATCATGTGTTTCGCATGGATTTGAAGCTACACACGTTTTTTTCGCATGCAGTTGAAGCTAAATCATGTACATCACAACTATTTGAAGCTAAACTATTCGTTTCCCATGGATTCGAAGGTAAGCCTTCCACTTCGCATTGATTTGAAGCTAAATCATGTGTTTCGCATGGATTTGAAGTTAACTCGTTTGTTTCGCATGCTGTTGAAGCTAAATCATGTATATCACACGTATTTGAAGCTAAACCATTTGTTTCGCATGGATTCGAAGATAAGTCTCCTACTTCGCATTGATTTGAAGCTAAATCATGTGTTTCGCATGGATTTGAAGCTAACTCGTTTGTTTCGCATGCAGTTGAAGCTGAACCATGTATATCACAACTATTTGAAGCTAAACTATTCGTTTCCCATGGATTCGAAGGTAAGCCTTCCACTTCGCATTGATTTGAAGCTAAATCATGTTTTTCGCATGGATTTGAAGTTAACTCGTTTGTTTCGCATGCAGTTGAAGCTAAATCATGTATATCACAAGTATTTGCAGCTTAAACATTTGTTTCGCATGGATTCGAAGACAACCCTTCTACTTCGCATTGATTTGAAGTTAAATCATGTGTTTCGCATGGATTTGAATCTAACTCGTTTATTTCGCATGCTGTTGAAGCTAAATCATGTATATCGCAAGTATATGAAGCTAATCCAATTGTGTCGCATGGATTCGAACATAAGCCTTCTACTTCGCATTGATTTGAAGCTAAATCATGTGTTTCGCATGGATTTGAATCTAACTCGTTTGTTTCGCATGCTGTTGAAGCTAAATCATGTATATCACAAGTATTTGAAGCTAAACCATTTGTTCCGCATGGATTCGAAGATAACCCTTCCAATACGCATTGATTTGAAGCTAAATCATGTGTTTCGCATGGATTTGAAGTTAACTCGTTTTTTTCGCATGCAGTTGAAGCTAAATCATGTACATCACAAGTATTTGAAGCTAAACCATTTGTCGCATGCATTCGAAGATAATCCATCTACTTCGCATTAATTTGAAGCTAAATCGTGTGTTTCGCTTGGATTAGAAGATAACTCGTTTGTTTCGCATGCTGTTGAAGCTAAATCATGTATATCACAAGTATTTGAAGCTAATCCATTTGTTTCGCATGGATTCGAAGATAAGCCTCCTACTTCGCATTGATTTGAAGCTAAATCATGTGTTTCGCATGGATTTGAAGCTAACTCGTTTGTTTCGCATGCAGTTGAAGCTGAACCATGTATATCACAAGTATTTGAAGCTAAACTATTCGTTTCGCATGGATTCGAAGGTAAGCCTTCCACTTCGCATTGATTTGAAGCTAAATCATGTGTTTCGCATGGATTTGAAGTTAACTCGTTTGTTTCGCATGCAGTTGAAGCTAAATCATGTATATCACAAGTATTTGCAGCTAAACCATTTGTTTCGCATGGATTCGAAGATAACCCTTCTACTTCGCATTGATGTCAAGTTAAATCATGTGTTTCGCATGGATTTGAATCTAACTCGTTTATTTCGTATGCTGTTGAAGCTAAATCATGTATATCACAAGTATATGAAGCTAATCCATTTGTTTCGCATGTATTCGAAGATAAGCCATCTACTTCGCATTGATTTGAAGCTAAATCATGTGTTTCGCATGGATTTGAATCTAACTCGTTTGTTTCGCATGCTGTTGAAGCTAAATCAAGTGTATCACAAGTATTTGAAGCCAAACCATTTGCTTCGCATGGATTCGAATATCAGCCTTCTACTTCGCATTGATTAGATGCTAAATCATGTGTTTCGCATGGATTTGAAGCTAACTCGTTTTTTTCGCATGCAGTTGAAGCTAAATCATGTACATCACAAGTATTTGAAGCTAAACCATTTGTTTCGCATGGATTCGAAGATAATCCATGTTCTTCGCATTCATTTGAAGCTAAATCATGTGTTTCGATTGGATTTGAAGATAACTCGTTTGTTTCGCATGCTGTTAAAGCTAAATCATGTATATCACAAGTATTTGAAGATAAACCATTTGTTTCGCATGGATTCGAAGATAACCCTTCTAATTCGCATTGATTTGAAGCTAAATCATGTGTTTCGCATGGATTTGAAGCTACACACGTTTTTTTCGCATGCAGTTGAAGCTAAATCATGTACATCACAAGTATTTGAAGCTAAACCATTTGTCGCATGCATTCGAAGATAATCCATCTACTTCGCATTAATTTGAAGCTAAATAATGTGTTTCGCTTGGATTTGATGATAACTCGTTTGTTTCGCATGCTGTTGAAGCTAAATCATGTATATCACAACTATTTGAAGCTAAACTATTCGTTTCCCATGGATTCGAAGGTAAGCCTTCCACTTCGCATTGATTTGAAGCTAAATCATGTTTTTCGCATGGATTTGAAGTTAACTCGTTTGTTTCGCATGCAGTTGAAGCTAAATCATGTATATCACAAGTATTTGCAGCTTAAACATTTGTTTCGCATGGATTCGAAGACAACCCTTCTACTTCGCATTGATTTGAAGTTAAATCATGTGTTTCGCATGGATTTGAATCTAACTCGTTTATTTCGCATGCTGTTGAAGCTAAATCATGTATATCGCAAGTATATGAAGCTAATCCAATTGTGTCGCATGGATTCGAACATAAGCCTTCTACTTCGCATTGATTTGAAGCTAAATCATGTGTTTCGCATGGATTTGAATGTAACTCGTTTGTTTCGCATGCTGTTGAAGCTAAATCATGTATATCACAATTATTTGAAGCTAAACCATTTGTTCCGCATGGATTCGAAGATAACCCTTCCAATACGCATTGATTTGAAGCTAAATCATGTGTTTCGCATGGATTTGAAGTTAACTCGTTTTTTTCGCATGCAGTTGAAGCTAAATCATGTACATCACAAGTATTTGAAGCTAAACCATTTGTCGCAGGCATTCGAAGATAATCCATCTACTTCGCATTAATTTGAAGCTAAATCATGTGTTTCGCTTGGATTAGAAGATAACTCGTTTGTTTCGCATGCTGTTGAAGCTAAAAAATCATGTATATCTCAAGTATTTGAAGTTAAACAATTTGTTTCGCATTGATTTGAAGCTAACTCGTTTGTTTCGCATGTTGTTGAAGCTAACTCAAGTGTATCACAAGTATTTGAAGCTAATCCATTTGTTTCGCATGGATTCGAAGATAAGCCTCCTACTTCGCAATGATTTGAAGCTAAATCATGTGTTTCGCATGGATTTGAAGCTAACTCGTTTGTTTCGCATGCAGTTGAAGCTGAACCATGTATATCACAAGTATTTGAAGCTAAACTATTCGTTTCGCATGGATTCGAAGGTAAGCCTTCCACTTCGCATTGATTTGAAGCTAAATCATGTGTTTCGCATGGATTTGAAGTTAACTCGTTTGTTTCGCATGCTGTTGAAGCTAAATCATGTATATCACAAGTATTTGAAGCTAAACCATTTGTTCCGCATGGATTCGAAGATAAGTCTCCTACTTCGCATTGATTTGAAGCTAAATCATGTGTTTCGCATGGATTTGAAGCTAACTCGTTTGTTTCGCATGCAGTTGAAGCTGAACCATGTATATCACAACTATTTGAAGCTAAACTATTCGTTTCCCATGGATTCGAAGGTAAGCCTTCCACTTCGCATTGATTTGAAGCTAAATCATGTTTTTCGCATGGATTTGAAGTTAACTCGTTTGTTTCGCATGCAGTTGAAGCTAAATCATGTATATCACAAGTATTTGCAGCTTAAACATTTGTTTCGCATGGTTTCGAAGACAACCCTTCTACTTCGCATTGATTTGAAGTTAAATCGTGTGTTTCGCATGGATTTGAATCTAACTCGTTTATTTCGCATGCTGTTGAAGCTAAATCATGTATATCGCAAGTATATGAAGCTAATCCAATTGTGTCGCATGGATTTGAACATAAGCCTTCTACTTCGCATTGATTTGAAGCTAAATCATGTGTTTCGCATGGATTTGAAGCTACACACGTTTTTTTCGCATGCAGTTGAAGCTAAATCATGTACATCACAAGTATTTGAAGCTAAACCATTTGTCGCATGCATTCGAAGATAATCCATCTACTTCGCATTAATTTGAAGCTAAATCATGTGTTTCGCTTGGATTTGATGATAACTCGTTTGTTTCGCATGCTGTTGAAGCTAAATCATGTATATCACAAGTATTTGAAGCTAAACCATTTGTTTCGCATGGATTCGAAGATAAGTCTCCTACTTCGCATTGATTAGAAGCTAAATCATATGTTTCGCATGGATTTGAAGCTAACTCGTTTGTTTCGCATGCAGTTGAAGCTGAACCATGTATATCACAACTATTTGAAGCTAAACTATTCGTTTCCCATTTATTCGAAGGTAAGCCTTCCACTTCGCATTGATTTGAAGCTAAATCATGTGTTTCGCATGGATTTGAAGTTAACTCGTTTGTTTCGCATGCTGTTGAAGCTAAATCATGTATATCACAAGTATTTGAAGCTAAACCATTTGTTTCGCATGGATTCGAAGATAAGTCTCCTACTTCGCATTGATTTGAAGCTAAATCATGTGTTTCGCATGGATTTGAAGCTAACTCGTTTGTTTCGCATGCAGTTGAAGCTGAACCATGTATATCACAACTATTTGAAGCTAAACTATTCGTTTCCCATGGATTCGAAGGTAAGCCTTCCACTTCGCATTGATTTGAAGCTAAATCATGTTTTTCGCATGGATTTGAAGTTAACTCGTTTGTTTCGCATGCAGTTGAAGCTAAATCATGTATATCACAAGTATTTGCAGCTTAAACATTTGTTTCGCATGGATTCGAAGACAACCCTTCTACTTCGCATTGATTTGAAGTTAAATCATGTGTTTCGCATGGATTTGAATCTAACTCGTTTATTTCGCATGCTGTTGAAGCTAAATCATGTATATCGCAAGTATATGAAGCTAATCCAATTGTGTCGCATGGATTCGAACATAAGCCTTCTACTTCGCATTGATTTGAAGCTAAATCATGTGTTTCGCATGGATTTGAATCTAACTCGTTTGTTTCGCATGCTGTTGAAGCTAAATCATGTATATCACAAGTATTTGAAGCTAAACCATTTGTTCCGCATGGATTCGAAGATAACCCTTCCAATACGCATTGATTTGAAGCTAAATCATGTGTTTCGCATGGATTTGAAGTTAACTCGTTTTTTTCGCATGCAGTTGAAGCTAAATCATGTACATCACAAGTATTTGAAGCTAAACCATTTGTCGCATGCATTCGAAGATAATCCATCTTCTTCGCATTAATTTGAAGCTAAATCGTGTGTTTCGCTTGGATTAGAAGATAACTCGTTTGTTTCGCATGCTGTTGAAGCTAAATCATGTATATCACAAGTATTTGAAGCTAATCCATTTGTTTCGCATGGATTCGAAGATAAGCCTCCTACGTCGCATTGATTTGAAGCTAAATCATGTGTTTCGCATGGATTTGAAGCTAACTCGTTTGTTTCGCATGCAGTTGAAGCTGAACCATGTATATCACAAGTATTTGAAGCTAAACTGTTCGTTTCGCATGGATTCGAAGGTAAGCCTTCCACTTCGCATTGATTTGAAGCTAAATCATGTGTTTCGCTTGGATTTGAAGTTAACTCGTTTGTTTCGCATGCAGTTGAAGCTAAATCATGTATATCACAAGTATTTGCAGCTAAACCATTTGTTTCGCATGGATTCGAAGATAACCCTTCTACTTCGCATTGATGTCAAGTTAAATCATGTGTTTCGCATGGATTTGAATCTAACTCGTTTATTTCGTATGCTGTTGAAGCTAAATCATGTATATCACAAGTATATGAAGCTAATCCATTTGTTTCGCATGTATTCGAAGATAAGCCATCTACTTCGCATTGATTTGAAGCTAAATCATGTGTTTCGCATGGATTTGAATCTAACTCGTTTGTTTCGCATGCTGTTGAAGCTAAATCAAGTGTATCGCAAGTATTTGAAGTCAAACCATTTGCTTCGCATGGATTCGAAAATCAGCCTTCTACTTCGCATTGATTAGATGCTAAATCATGTGATTCGCATGGATTTGAAGCTAACTCGTTTTTTTCGCATGCAGTTGAAGCTAAATCATGTACATCACAAGTATTTGAAGCTAAACCATTTGTTTCGCATGGATTCGAAGATAATCCATGTTCTTCGCATTCATTTGAAGCTAAATCATGTGTTTCGATTGGATTTGAAGATAACTCGTTTGTTTCGCATGCTGTTAAAGCTAAATCATGTATATCACAAGTATTTGAAGATAAACCATTTGTTTCGCATGGATTCGAAGATAACCCTTCTAATTCGCATTGATTTGAAGCTAAATCATGTGTTTCGCATGGATTTGAAGCTACACACGTTTTTTTCGCATGCAGTTGAAGCTAAATCATGTACATCACAAGTATTTGAAGCTAAACCATTTATCGCATGCATTCGAAGATAATCCATCTACTTCGCATTAATTTGAAGCTAAATCATGTGTTTCGCTTGGATTTGATGATAACTCGTTTGTTTCGCATGCTGTTGAAGCTAAATCATGTATATCACAAGTATTTGAAGCTAAACCATTTGTTTCGCATGGATTCGAAGATAAGTCTCCTACTTCGCATTGATTAGAAGCTAAATCATATGTTTCGCATGGATTTGAAGCTAACTCGTTTGTTTCGCATGCAGTTGAAGCTGAACCATGTATATCACAACTATTTGAAGCTAAACTATTCGTTTCCCATGGATTCGAAGGTAAGCCTTCCACTTCGCATTGATTTGAAGCTAAATCATGTTTTTCGCATGGATTTGAAGTTAACTCGTTTGTTTCGCATGCAGTTGAAGCTAAATCATGTATATCACAAGTATTTGCAGCTTAAACATTTGTTTCGCATGGATTCGTAGACAACCCTTCTACTTCGCATTGATTTGAAGTTAAATCATGTGTTTCGCATGGATTTGAATCTAACTCGTTTATTTCGCATGCTGTTGAAGCTAAATCATGTATATCACAAGTATTTGAAGCTAAACCATTTGTTTCGCATGGATTCGAACATAAGCCTTCTACTTCGCATTAATTTGAAGCTAAATCATGTGTTTCGCATGGATTTGAATCTAACTCGTTTGTTTCGCATGCTGTTGAAGCTAAATCGTGTATATCACAAGTATTTGAAGCTAAACCATTTGTTTCGCATGGATTCGAAGATTAGTCTCCTACTTCGCATTGATTTGAAGCTAAATCATGTGTTTCGCATGGATTTGAAGCTAACTCGTTTATTTCGCATGCTGTTGAAGCTAAATCATGTATATCGCAAGTATATGAAGCTAATCCAATTGTGTCGCATGGATTCGAACATAAGCCTTCTACTTCGCATTGATTTGAAGCTAAATCATGTGTTTCGCTTGGATTTGAATCTAACTCGTTTGTTTCGCATGCTGTTGAAGCTAAATCGTGTATATCACAAGTATTTGAAGCTATATCATTTGTTTCGCATGGATTCGAAGATAAGCCTCCTACTTCGCATTGATTTGAAGCTAAATCATGTGCTTCGCATGGATTTGAATCTAACTCGTTTATTTCGCATGCTGTTGAAGCTAAATCATGTATATCGCAAGTATATGAAGCTAATCCAATTGTTTCGCATGGATTCGAACATAAACCTTCTACTTCGCATTGATTTGAAGCTAAATCATGTGTTTCGCATGGATTTGAATCTAACTCGTTTGTTTCGCATGCTGTTGAAGCTAAATCGTGTATATCACAAGTATTTGAAGCTATATCATTTGTTTCGCATGGATTCGAAGATAAGCCTTCTACTTCGCATTGATTTGAAGTTAAATCATGTGTTTCGCATGGATTTGAATCTAACTCGTTTGTTTCGCATGCTGTTGAAGCTAAATCGTGTATATCACAAGTATTTGAAGCTATATCATATGTTTCGCATGGATTCCAAGATAACCCATCTAATTCGCATTGATTTGAAGCTAAATCATGTGTTTCGCATGGATTTGAATCTAACTCGTTTGTTTCGCATGCTGTTGAAGCTAAATCGTGTATATCACAAGTATTTGAAGCTAAACCATTTGTTTCGCATGGATTCGAAGATAAGTCTCCTACTTCGCATTGATTTGAAGCTAAATCATGTGTTTCGCATGGATTTGAAGCTAACTCGTTTGTTTCGCATGCAGTTGAAGCTGAACCTTGTATATCACAACTATTTGAAGCTAATCTATTCGTTTCCCATGGATTCGAAGGTAAGCCTTCCACTTCGCATTGATTTGAAGCTAAATCATGTTTTTCGCATGGATTTGAAGTTAACTCGTTTGTTTCGCATGCAGTTGAAGCTAAATCATGTATATCACAAGTATTTGCAGCTTAAACATTTGTTTCGCATGGATTCGAAGACAACCCTTCTACTTCGCATTGATTTGAAGTTAAATCATGTGTTTCGCATGGATTTGAATCTAACTCGTTTATTTCGCATGCTGTTGAAGCTAAATCATGTATATCACAAGTATTTGAAGCTAAACCATTTGTTTCGCATGGATTCGAAGATAAGTCTCCTACTTCGCATTGATTTGAAGCTAAATCATGTGTTTCGCATGGATTTGAAGCTAACTCGTTTGTTTCGCATGCAGTTGAAGCTGAACCATGTATATCACAACTATTTGAAGCTAAACTATTCGTTTCCCATGGATTCGAAGGTAAGCCTTCCACTTCGCATTGATTTGAAGCTAAATCATGTGTTTCGCATGGATTTGAAGTTAACTCGTTTGTTTCGCATGCAGTTGAAGCTAAATCATGTATATCACAAGTATTTGCAGCTAAACCATTTGTTTCGCATGGATTCGAAGATAACCCTCCTACTTCGCATTGATTTGAAGCTAAATCATGTGTTTCGCATGGATTTGAAGCTAACTCGTTTGTTTCGCATGCAGTTGAAGCTGAACCATGTATATCACAAGTATTTGAAGCTATATCATATGTTTCGCAAGGATTCGAAGGTAAGCCTTCCACTTCGCATTGATTTGAAGCTAAATCATGTGTTTCGCATGGATTTGAAGTTAACTCGTTTGTTTCGCATGCAGTTGAAGCTAAATCATGTATATCACAAGTATTTGAAGCCAAACCATTTGCTTCGCATGGATTCGAAGATAACCCTTCTACTTCGCATTGATTTCAAGTTAAATCATGTGTTTCGCATGGATTTGAATCTAACTCGTTTATTTCGTATGCAGTTGAAGCTAAATCATGTATATCACAAGTATTTGCAGCTAAACCATTTGTTTCGCATGTATTCGAAGATAACCCTTCTACTTCGCATTGATTTGAAGTTAAATCATGTGTTTCGCATGGATTTGAATCTAACTCGTTTATTTCGCATGCTGTTGAAGCTAAATCATGTATATCGCAAGTATATGAAGCTAATCCAATTGTTTCGCATGGATTCGAACATAAGCCTTCTACTTCGCATTGATTTGAAGCTAAATCATGTGTTTCGCATGGATTTGAATCTAAGTCGTTTGTTTCGCATGCTGTTGAAGCTAAATCGTGTATATCACAAGTATTTGAAGCTATATCATTTGTTTCGCATGTATTCGAAGATGAGCCTTCTACTTCGCATTGATTTGAAGTTAAATCATGTGTTTCGCATGGATTTGAATCTAACTCGTTTGTTTCGCATGCTGTTGAAGCTAAATCGTGTATATCACAAGTATTTGAAGCTATATCATATGTTTCGCATGGATTCCAAGATAACCCTTCTAATTCGCATTGATTTGAAGCTAAATCATTTGTTTCGCATGGATTTGAAGCTAACTCGTTTGTTTCGCATGCTGTTGAATCTAAATCATGTATATCACAAGTATTTGAAGCTATATCATATGTTTCGCATGGATTCGAAGATAACCCTTCTAATTCGCATGGATTTGAAGCTAAATCATGTGTTTCGCATGGATTTGAAGCTAAACTCGTTTTTTTCGCATGCAGTTGAAGCTAAATCATGTACATCACAAGTATTTGAAGCTAAACCATTTGTCGCATGCATTCGAAGATAATCCATCTACTTCGCATTAATTTGAAGCTAAATCATGTGTTTCGCATGGATTTGAAGCTAACTCGTTTGTTTCGCATGCAGTTGAAGCTGAACCATGTATATCACAAGTATTTGAAGCTATATCATATGTTTCGCAAGGATTCGAAGATAACCCTTCTACTTCGCATTGATTTGAAGTTAAATCATGTGTTTCGCATGGATTTGAATCTAACTCGTTTATTTCGCATGCTGTTGAAGCTAAATCATGTATATCGCAAGTATATGAAGCTAATCCAATTGTTTCGCATGGATTCGAACATAAGCCTTCTACTTCGCATTGATTTGAAGCTAAATCATGTGTTTCGCATGGATTTGAATCTAAGTCGTTTGTTTCGCATGCTGTTGAAGCTAAATCGTGTATATCACAAGTATTTGAAGCTATATCATTTGTTTCGCATGTATTCGAAGATAAGCCTTCTACTTCGCATTGATTTGAAGTTAAATCATGTGTTTCGCATGGATTTGAATCTAACTCGTTTGTTTCGCATGCTGTTGAAGCTAAATCGTGTATATCACAAGTATTTGAAGCTATATCATATGTTTCGCATGGATTCCAAGATAAGCCTTCTAATTCGCATTGATTTGAAGCTAAATCATTTGTTTCGCATGGATTTGAAGCTAACTCGTTTGTTTCGCATGCTGTTGAATCTAAATCATGTATATCACAAGTATTTGAAGCTATATCATATGTTTCGCATGGATTCGAAGATAACCCTTCTAATTCGCATTGATTTGAAGCTAAATCATGTGTTTCGCATGGATTTGAAGCTAAACTCGTTTTTTTCGCATGCAGTTGAAGCTAAATCATGTACATCACAAGTATTTGAAGCTAAACCATTTGTCGCATGCATTCGAAGATAATCCATCTACTTCGCATTAATTTGAAGCTAAATCATGTGTTTCGCTTGGATTTGAAGATAACTCGTTTGTTCCGCATGCTGTTGAAGCTAAATCGTGTATATCACAAGTATTTGAAGCTAAACCATTTGTTTCGCATGGATTCGATGATAAGCCTCCTACTTCGCATTGATTTGAAGCTAAATCATGTGTTTCGCATGATTTGAAGCTAACTCGTTTGTTTCGCATGCAGTTGAAGCTGAACCATGTACATCACAAGCATTTGAAGCTAAACCATTTGTCGCATGCATTCGAAGATAATCCATCTACTTCGCATTAATTTGAAGCTAAATCATGTGTTTCGCTTGGATTTGAAGATAACTCGTTTGTTCCGCATGCTGTTGAAGCTAAATCATGTATATCACAAGTATTTGAAGCTAAACCATTTGTTTCGCATGGATTCGAAGATAAGCCTCCTACTTCGCATTGATTTGAAGCTAAATCATGTGTTTCGCGTGGATTTGAAGCTAACTCGTTTGTTTCGCATGCAGTTGAAGCTGAACCATGTATATCACTAGTATTTGAAGCTAAACTATTCGTTTCGCATGGATTCGAAGATAATCCATGTTCTTCGCATTCATTTGAAGCTAAATCATGTGTTTCGATTGGATTTGAAGATAACTCGTTTGTTTCGCATGCTGTTAAAACTAAATCATGTATATCACAAGTATTTGAAGATAAACCATTTGTTTCGCATGGATTCGAAGATAACCCTTCTAATTCGCATTGATTTGAAGCTAAATCATGTGTTTCGCATGGATTTGAAGCTACACACGTTTTTTTCGCATGCAGTTGAAGCTAAATCATGTACATCACAAGTATTTGAAGCTAAACCATTTGTCGCATGCATTCGAAGATAATCCATCTACTTCGCATTAATTTGAAGCTAAATCATGTGTTTCGCTTGGATTTGATAATAACTCGTTTGTTTCGCATGCTGTTGAAGCTAAATCATGTATACCACAAGTATTTGAAGGTAAACCATTTGTTTCGCATGGATTCGAAGATAAGTCTCCTACTTCGCATTGATTTGAAGCTAAATCATGTGTTTCGCATGGATTTGAAGCTAACTCGTTTGTTTCGCATGCAGTTGAAGCTGAACCATGTATATCACAACTATTTGAAGCTAAACTATTCGTTTCCCATGGATTCGAAGGTAAGCCTTCCACTTCGCATTGATTTGAAGCTAAATCATGTTTTTCGCATGGATTTGAAGTTAACTCGTTTGTTTCGCATGCAGTTGAAGCTAAATCATGTATATCACAAGTATTTGCAGCTTAAACATTTGTTTCGCATGGATTCGAAGACAACCCTTCTACTTCGCATTGATTTGAAGTTAAATCATGTGTTTCGCATGGATTTGAATCTAACTCGTTTATTTCGCATGCTGTTGAAGCTAAATCATGTATATCACAAGTATTTGAAGCTAAACTATTCGTTTCGCATGGATTCGAAGGTAAGCCTTCCACTTCGCATTGATTTGAAGCTAAATCATGTGTTTCGCATGGATTTGAAGTTAACTCGTTTGTTTCGCATGCAGTTGAAGCTAAATCATGTATATCACAAGTATTTGCAGCTAAACCATTTGTTTCGCATGGATTCGAAGATAACCCTTCTACTTCGCATTGATGTCAAGTTAAATCATGTGTTTCGCATGGATTTGAATCTAACTCGTTTATTTCGTATGCTGTTGAAGCTAAATCATGTATATCACAAGTATATGAAGCTAATCCATTTGTTTCGCATGTATTCGAAGATAAGCCATCTACTTCGCATTGATTTGAAGCTAAATCATGTGTTTCGCATGGATTTGAATCTAACTCGTTTGTTTCGCATGCTGTTGAAGCTAAATCAAGTGTATCGCAAGTATTTGAAGCCAAACCATTTGCTTCGCATGGATTCGAAAATCAGCCTTCTACTTCGCATTGATTAGATGCTAAATCATGTGTTTCGCATGGATTTGAAGCTAACTCGTTTTTTTCGCATGCAGTTGAAGCTAAATCATGTACAACACAAGTATTTGAAGCTAAACCATTTGTTTCGCATGGATTCGAAGATAATCCATGTTCTTCGCATTCATTTGAAGCTAAATCATGTGTTTCGATTGGATTTGAAGATAACTCGTTTGTTTCGCATGCTGTTAAAGCTAAATCATGTATATCACAAGTATTTGAAGATAAACCATTTGTTTCGCATGGATTCGAAGATAACCCTTCTAATTCGCATTGATTTGAAGCTAAATCATGTGTTTCGCATGGATTTGAAGCTACACACGTTTTTTTCGCATGCAGTTGAAGCTAAATCATGTACATCACAAGTATTTGAAGCTAAACCATTTGTCGCATGCATTCGAAGATAATCCATCTACTTCGCATTAATTTGAAGCTAAATCATGTGTTTCGCTTGGATTTGATGATAACTCGTTTGTTTCGCATGCTGTTGAAGCTAAATCATGTATATCACAAGTATTTGAAGCTAAACCATTTGTTTCGCATGGATTCGAAGATAAGTCTCCTACTTCGCATTGATTTGAAGCTAAATCATATGTTTCGCATGGATTTGAAGCTAACTCGTTTGTTTCGCATGCAGTTGAAGCTGAACCATGTATATCACAACTATTTGAAGCTAAACTATTCGTTTCCCATGGATTCGAAGGTAAGCCTTCCACTTCGCATTGATTTGAAGCTAAATCATGTTTTTCGCATGGATTTGAAGTTAACTCGTTTGTTTCGCATGCAGTTGAAGCTAAATCATGTATATCACAAGTATTTGCAGCTTAAACATTTGTTTCGCATGGATTCGAAGACAACCCTTCTACTTCGCATTGATTTGAATTTAAATCATGTGTTTCGCATGGATTTGAATCTAACTCGTTTATTTCGCATGCTGTTGAAGCTAAATCATGTATATCACAAGTATTTGAAGCTAAACCATTTGTTTCGCATGGATTCGAACATAAGCCTTCTACTTCGCATTAATTTGAAGCTAAATCATGTGTTTCGCATGGATTTGAATCTAACTCGTTTGTTTCGCATGCTGTTGAAGCTAAATCGTGTATATCACAAGTATTTGAAGCTAATCCATTTGTTTCGCATGGATTCGAAGATAAGTCTCCTACTTCGCATTGATTTGAAGCTAAATCATGTGTTTCGCATGGATTTGAAGCTAACTCGTTTGTTTCGCATGCAGTTGAAGCTGAACCTTGTATATCACAACTATTTGAAGCTAAACTATTCGTTTCCCATGGATTCGAAGGTAAGCCTTCCACTTCGCATTGATTTGAAGCAAAATCATGTTTTTCGCATGGATTTGAAGTTAACTCGTTTGTTTCGCATGCAGTTGAAGCTAAATCATGTATATCACAAGTATTTGCAGTTTAAACATTTGTTTCGCATGGATTCGAAGACAACCCTTCTACTTCGCATTGATTTGAAGTTAAATCATGTGTTTCGCATGGATTTGAATCTAACTCGTTTGTTTCGCATGCTGTTGAAGCTAAATCGTGTATATCACAAGTATTTGAAGCTATATCATTTGTTTCGCATGGATTCGAAGATAAGCCTCCTACTTCGCATTGATTTGAAGCTAAATCATGTGCTTCGCATGGATTTGAATTTAACTCGTTTATTTCGCATGCTGTTGAAGCTAAATCATGTATATCGCAAGTATATGAAGCTAATCCAATTGTTTCGCATGGATTCGTACATAAGCCTTCTACTTCGCATTGATTTGAAGCTAAATCATGTGTTTCGCATGGATTTGAATCTAACTCGTTTGTTTCGCATGCTGTTGAAGCTAAATCGTGTATATCACAAGTATTTGAAGCTATATCATTTGTTTCGCATGGATTCGAAGATAAGCCTTCTACTTCGCATTGATTTGAAGTTAAATCATGTGTTTCGCATGGATTTGAATCTAACTCGTTTGTTTCGCATGCTGTTGAAGCTAAATCGTGTATATCACAAGTATTTGAAGCTATATCATATGTTTCGCATGGATTCCAAGATAACCCATCTAATTCGCATTGATTTGAAGCTAAATCATGTGTTTCGCATGGATTTGAAGCTAACTCGTTTGTTTCGCATGCTGTTGAAGATAAATCATGTATATCACAAGTATTTGAAGCTAAACCATTTGTCGCATGGATTCGAAGATAATCCATCTACTTCGCATTGATTTGAAGCTAAATCATGTGTTTCGCATGGATTCGAAGACAACCCTTCTACTTCGCATTGATTTGAAGTTAAATCATGTGTTTCGCATGGATTTGAATCTAACTCGTTTATTTCGCATGCTGTTGAAGCTAAATCATGTATATCGCAAGTATATGAAGCTAATCCAATTGTGTCGCATGGATTCGAACATAAGCCTTCTACTTCGCATTGATTTGAAGCTAAATCATGTGTTCCGCATGGATTTGAATCTAACTCGTTTGTTTCGCATGCTGTTGAAGCTAAATCGTGTATATCACAAGTATTTGAAGCTATATCATTTGTTTCGCATGGATTCGAAGATAAGCCTTCTACTTCGCATTGATTTGAAGCTAAATCATGTGTTTCGCATGGATTTGAATCTAACTCGTTTGTTTCGCATGCTGTTGAAGCTAAATCGTGTATATCACAAGTATTTGAAGCTATATCATATGTTTCGCATGGATTCCAAGATAACCCTTCTAATTCGCATTGATTTGAAGCTAAATCATTTGTTTCGCATGGATTTGAAGCTAACTCGTTTGTTTCGCATGCTGTTGAATCTAAATCATGTATATCACAAGTATTTGAAGCTATATCATATGTTTCGCATGGATTCGAAGATAACCCTTCTAATTCGCATTGATTTGATGCTAAATCATGTGTTTCGCATGGATTTGAAGCTAAACTCGTTTTTTTCGCATGCAGTTGAAGCTAAATCATGTACATCACAAGTATTTGAAGCTAAACCATTTGTCGCATGCATTCGAAGATAATCCATCTACTTCGCATTAATTTGAAGCTAAATCATGTGTTTCGCTTGGATTTGAAGATAACTCGTTTGTTCCGCATGCTGTTGAAGCTAAATCGTGTATATCACAAGTATTTGAAGCTAAACCATTTGTTTCGCATGGATTCGATGATAAGCCTCCTACTTCGCATTGATTTGAAGCTAAATCATGTGTTTCGCATGATTTGAAGCTAACTCGTTTGTTTCGCATGCAGTTGAAGCTGAACCATGTACATCACAAGCATTTGAAGCTAAACCATTTGTCGCATGCATTCGAAGATAATCCATCTACTTCGCATTAATTTGAAGCTAAATCATGTGTTTCGCTTGGATTTGAAGATAACTCGTTTGTTCCGCATGCTGTTGAAGCTAAATCATGTATATCACAAGTATTTGAAGCTAAACCATTTGTTTCGCATGGATTCGAAGATAACCCTCCTACTTCGCATTCATTTGAAGCTAAATCATGTGTTTCGATTGGATTTGAAGATAACTCGTTTGTTTCGCATGCTGTTAAAACGAAATCATGTATGTCACAAGTATTTGAAGATAAACCATTTGTTTCGCATGGATTCGAAGATAACCCTTCTAATTCGCATTGATTTGAAGCTAAATCATGTGTTTCGCATGGATTTGAAGCTACACACGTTTTTTTCGCATGCAGTTGAAGCTAAATCATGTACATCACAAGTATTTGAAGCTAAACCATTTGTCGCATGCATTCGAAGATAATCCATCTACTTCGCATTAATTTGAAGCTAAATCATGTGTTTCGCTTGGATTTGATGATAACTCGTTTGTTTCGCATGCTGTTGAAGCTAAATCATGTATATCACAAGTATTTGAAGGTAAACCATTTGTTTCGCATGGATTCGAAGATAAGTCTCCTACTTCGCATTGATTTGAAGCTAAATCATGTGTTTCGCATGGATTTGAAGCTAACTCGTTTGTTTCGCATGCAGTTGAAGCTGAACCATGTATATCACAACTATTTGAAGCTAAACTATTCGTTTCCCATGGATTCGAAGGTAAGCCTTCCACTTCGCATTGATTTGAAGCTAAATCATGTTTTTCGCATGGATTTGAAGTTAACTCGTTTGTTTCGCATGCAGTTGAAGCTAAATCATGTATATCACAAGTATTTGCAGCTTAAACATTTGTTTCGCATGGATTCGAAGACAACCCTTCTACTTCGCATTGATTTGAAGTTAAATCATGTGTTTCGCATGGATTTGAATCTAACTCGTTTATTTCGCATGCTGTTGAAGCTAAATCATGTATATCACAAGTATTTGAAGCTATATCATTTGTTTCGCATGGATTCGAAGATAAGCCTTCTACTTCGCATTGATTTGAAGTTAAATCATGTGTTTCGATTGGATTTGAAGATAACTCGTTTGTTTCGCATGCTGTTAAAGCTAAATCATGTATATCACAAGTATTTGAAGATAAACCATTTGTTTCGCATGGATTCGAAGATAACCCTTCTAATTCGCATTGATTTGAAGCTAAATCATGTGTTTCGCGTGGATTTGAAGCTACACCTTTTTTTTCGCATGCTGTTGAAGCTAAATCATGTATATCACAAGTATTTGAAGCTAAACCATTTGTTTCGCATGGAGTCGAAGATAAGTCTCCTACTTCGCATTGATTTGAAGCTAAATCATGTGTTTCGCATGGATTTGAAGCTAACTCGTTTGTTTCGCATGCAGTTGAAGCTGAACCATGTATATCACAACTATTTGAAGCTAAACTATTCGTTTCCCATGGATTCGAAGGTAAGCCTTCCACTTCGCATTGATTTGAAGCTAAATCATGTGTTTCGCATGGATTTGAAGTTAACTCGTTTGTTTCGCATGCAGTTGAAGCTAAATCATGTATATCACAAGTATTTGCAGCTAAACCATTTGTTTCGCATGGATTCGAAGATAACCCTCCTACTTCGCATTGATTTGAAGCTAAATCATGTGTTTCGCATGGATTTGAAGCTAACTCGTTTGTTTCGCATGCAGTTGAAGCTGAACCATGTATATCACAAGTATTTGAAGCCAAACCATTTGCTTCGCATGGATTCGAAGATAACCCTTCTACTTCGCATTGATTTCAAGTTAAATCATGTGTTTCGCATGGATTTGAATCTAACTCGTTTGTTTCGCATGCAGTTGAAGCTAAATCATGTATATCACAAGTATTTGCAGCTTAAACATTTGTTTCGCATGGATTCGAAGACAACCCTTCTACTTCGCATTGATTTGAAGTTAAATCATGTGTTTCGCATGGATTTGAATTTAACTCGTTTATTTCGCATGCTGTTGAAGCTAAATCATGTATATCACAAGTATTTGAAGCTAAACCATTTGTTTCGCATGGATTCGAACATAAGCCTTCTACTTCGCATTGATTTGAAGCTAAATCATGTGTTTCGCATGGATTTGAATCTAACTCGTTTGTTTCGCATGCTGTTGAAGCTAAATCGTGTATATCACAAGTATTTGAAGCTAAACCATTTGTTTCGCATGGATTCGAAGATAAGTCTCCTACTTCGCATTGATTTGAAGCTAAATCATGTGTTTCGCATGGATTTGAAGCTAACTCGTTTGTTTCGCATGCAGTTGAAGCTGAACCTTGTATATCACAACTATTTGAAGCTAATCTATTCGTTTCCCATGGATTCGAAGGTAAGCCTTCCACTTCGCATTGATTTGAAGCTAAATCATGTTTTTCGCATGGATTTGAAGTTAACTCGTTTGTTTCGCATGCAGTTGAAGCTAAATCATGTATATCACATGTATTTGCAGCTTAAACATTTGTTTCGCATGGATTCGAAGACAACCCTTCTACTTCGCATTGATTTGAAGTTAAATCATGTGTTTCGCATGGATTTGAATCTAACTCGTTTATTTCGCATGCTGTTGAAGCTAAATCATGTATATCGCAAGTATATGAAGCTAATCCAATTGTGTCCCATGGATTCGAACATAAGCCTTCTACTTCGCATTGATTTGAAGCTAAATCATGTGTTTCGCATGGATTTGAATCTAACTCGTTTGTTTCGCATGCTGTTGAAGCTAAATCGTGTATATCACAAGTATTTGAAGCTATATCATTTGTTTCGCATGGATTCGAAGATAAGCCTGCTACTTCGCATTGATTTGAAGCTAAATCATGTGTTTCGCATGGATTTGAATCTAACTCGTTTATTTCGCATGCTGTTGAAGCTAAATCATGTATATCGCAAGTATATGAAGCTAATCCAATTGTTTCGCATGGATTCGAACATAAGCCTTCTACTTCGCATTGATTTGAAGCTAAATCATGTGTTTCGCATGGATTTGAATCTAACTCGTTTGTTTCGCATGCTGTTGAAGCTAAATCGTGTATATCACAAGTATTTGAAGCTATATCATTTGTTTCGCATGGATTCGAAGATAAGCCTTCTACTTCGCATTGATTTGAAGTTAAATCATGTGTTTCGATTGGATTTGAAGATAACTCGTTTGTTTCGCATGCTGTTAAAGCTAAATCATATATATCACAAGTATTTGAAGATAAACCATTTGTTTCGCATGGATTCGAAGATAACCCTTCTAATTCGCATTGATTTGAAGCTAAATCATGTGTTTCGCGTGGATTTGAAGCTACATACGTTTTTTTCGCATGCTGTTGAAGCTAAATCATGTATATCACAAGTATTTGAAGCTAAACCATTTGTTTCGCATGGATCCGAAGATAAGTCTCCTACTTCGCATTGATTTGAAGCTAAATCATGTGTTTCGCATGGATTTGAAGCTAACTCGTTTGTTTCGCATGCAGTTGAAGCTGAACCATGTATATCACAACTATTTGAAGCTAAACTATTCGTTTCCCATGGATTCGAAGGTAAGCCTTCCACTTCGCATTGATTTGAAGCTAAATCATGTGTTTCGCATGGATTTGAAGTTAACTCGTTTGTTTCGCATGCAGGTGAAGCTAAATCATGTATATCACAAGTATTTGCAGCTAAACCATTTGTTTCGCATGGATTCGAAGATAACCCTCCTACTTCGCATTGATTTGAAGCTAAATCATGTGTCTCGCATGGATTTGAAGCTAACTCGTTTGTTTCGCATGCAGTTGAAGCTGAACCATGTATATCACAAGTATTTGAAGCTATATCATATGTTTCGCAAGGATCCGAAGGTAAGCCTTCCACTTCGCATTGATTTGAAGCTAAATCATGTGTTTCGCATGGATTTGAAGTTAACTCGTTTGTTTCGCATGCAGTTGAAGCTAAATCATGTATATCACAAGTATTTGAAGCCAAACCATTTGCTTCGCATGGATTCGAAGATAACCCTTCTACTTCGCATTGATTTCAAGTTAAATCATGTGTTTCGCATGGATTTGAATCTAACTCGTTTATTTCGTATGCAGTTGAAGCTAAATCATGTATATCACAAGTATTTGCAGCTAAACCATTTGTTTCGCATGGATTCGAAGATAACCCTTCTACTTCGCATTGATTTGAAGTTAAATCATGTGTTTCGCATGGATTTGAATCTAACTCGTTTATTTCGCATGCTGTTGAAGCTAAATCATGTATATCGCAAGTATATGAAGCTAATCCAATTGTTTCGCATGGATTCGAACATAAGCCTTCTACTTCGCATTGATTTGAAGTTAAATCATGTGTTTCGCATGGATTTGAATCTAACTCGTTTGTTTCGCATGCTGTTGAAGCTAAATCGTGTATATCACAAGTATTTGAAGCTATATCATATGTTTCGCATGGATTCCAAGATAACCCTTCTAATTCGCATTGATTTGAAGCTAAATCATTTGTTTCGCATGGATTTGAAGCTAACTCGTTTGTTTCGCATGCTGTTGAATCTAAATCATGTATATCACAAGTATTTGAAGCTATATCATATGTTTCGCATGGATTCGAAGATAACCCTTCTAATTCGCATTGATTTGAAGCTAAATCATGTGTTTCGCATGGATTTGAAGCTAAACTCGTTTTTTTCGCATGCAGTTGAAGCTAAATCATGTACATCACAAGTATTTGAAGCTAAACCATTTGTCGCATGCATTCGAAGATAATCCATCTACTTCGCATTAATTTGAAGCTAAATCATGTGTTTCGCTTGGATTTGAAGATAACTCGTTTGTTCCGCATGCTGTTGAAGCTAAATCGTGTATATCACAAGTATTTGAAGCTAAACCATTTGTTTCGCATGGATTCGATTATAAGCCTCCTACTTCGCATTGATTTGAAGCTAAATCATGTGTTTCGCATGATATGAAGCTAACTCGTTTGTTTCGCATGCAGTTGAAGCTGAACCATGTATATCACTAGTATTTGAAGCTAAACTATTCGTTTCGCATGGATTCGAAGGTAAGCCTTCCACTTCACATTGATTTGAAACTAAATCATGTCTTTCGCATAGATTTGAAGTTAACTCGTTTGTTTCGCATGCAGTTGAAGCTAAATCATGTATATCACAAGTATTTGCAGCTAAACCATTTGTTTCGCATGGATTCGAAGATAACCCTTCTACTTCGCATTGATTTGAAGTTAAATCATGTGTTTCGCATGGATTTGAATCTAACTCGTTTATTTCGCATGCTGTTGAAGCTAAATGATGTATATCGCAAGTATATGAAGCTAATCCAATTGTTTCGCATGGATTCGAAAATAAGCCTTCTACTTCGCATTGATTTGAAGCTAAATCATGTGTTTCGCATGGATTTGAATCTAGCTCGTTTGTTTCGCATGCTGTTGAAGCTACATCGTGTATATCACAAGTATTTGAAGCTATATCATATGTTTCGCATGGATTCGAAGATAAGCCTCCTACTTTGCATTGATTTGAAGATAAATCATGTGTTTCGCATGGATTTGAAGCTAACTCGTTTGTTTCGCATGCTGTTGGAACTAAATCATGTATATCACAAGTATTTGAAGCTAGATCATTTGTTTCGCATTTATTCGAAGATAAGCCTTCTACTTCGCATTGATTTTAATCTAAATCATGTGTTTCGCATGGATTTGAAGCTAACTCGTTTGTTTCGCATGCTGTTGAAGCTAAATCATGTATATCACAAGTATTTGAAGCTATATCATATGTTTCGCATGGATTCGAAGATAAGCCTCCTACTTCGCATTGATTTGAAGATAAATCATGTGTTTCGCATGGATTTGAAGCTAACTCGTTTGTTTCGCATGCAGTTGAAGCTGAACCATGTATATCACAAGTATTTGAAGCTATATCATATGTTTCGCAAGGATTCGAAGGTAAGCCTTCCACTTCGCATTGATTTGAAGATAAATCATGTGTTCCGCATGGATTTGAAGTTAACTCGTTTGTTTCGCATGCAGTTGAAGCTAAATCATGTATATCACAAGTATTTGAAGCCAAACCATTTGCTTCGCATGGATTCGAAGATAACCCTTCTACTTCGCATTGATTTCAAGTTAAATCATGTGTTTCGCATGGATTTGAATCTAACTCGTTTGTTTCGCATGCAGTTGAAGCTAAATCATGTATATCACAAGTATTTGCAGCTTAAACATTTGTTTCGCATGGATTCGAAGACAACCCTTCTACTTCGCATTGATTTGAAGTTAAATCATGTGTTTCGCATGGATTTGAATCTAACTCGTTTATTTCGCATGCTGTTGAAGCTAAATCATGTATATCACAAGTATTTGAAGCTAAACCATTTGTTTCGCATGGATTCGAACATAAGCCTTCTACTTCGCATTGATTTGAAGCTAAATCATGTGTTTCGCATGGATTTGAATCTAACTCGTTTGTTTCGCATGCTGTTGAAGCTAAATCGTGTATATCACAAGTATTTGAAGCTAAACCATTTGTTTCGCATGGATTCGAAGATAAGTCTCCTACTTCGCATTGATTTGAAGCTAAATCATGTGTTTCGCATGGATTTGAAGCTAACTCGTTTGTTTCGCATGCAGTTGAAGCTGAACCTTGTATATCACAACTATTTGAAGCTAATCTATTCGTTTCCCATGGATTCGAAGGTAAGCCTTCCACTTCGCATTGATTTGAAGCTAAATCATGTTTTTCGCATGGATTTGAAGTTAACTCGTTTGTTTCGCATGCAGTTGAAGCTAAATCATGTATATCACAAGTATTTGCAGCTTAAACATTTGTTTCGCATGGATTCGAAGACAACCCTTCTACTTCGCATTGATTTGAAGTTAAATCATGTGTTTCGCATGGATTTGAATCTAACTCGTTTATTTCGCATGCTGTTGAAGCTAAATCATGTATATCGCAAGTATATGAAGCTAATCCAATTGTGTCCCATGGATTCGAACATAAGCCTTCTACTTCGCATTGATTTGAAGCTAAATCATGTGTTTCGCATGGATTTGAATCTAACTCGTTTGTTTCGCATGCTGTTGAAGCTAAATCGTGTATATCACAAGTATTTGAAGCTATATCATTTGTTTCGCATGGATTCGAAGATAAGCCTCCTACTTCGCATTGATTTGAAGCTAAATCATGTGTTTCGCATGGATTTGAATCTAACTCGTTTATTTCGCATGCTGTTGAAGCTAAATCATGTATATCGCAAGTATATGAAGCTAATCCAATTGTTTCGCATGGATTCGAACATAAGCCTTCTACTTCGCATTGATTTGAAGCTAAATCATGTGTTTCGCATGGATTTGAATCTAACTCGTTTGTTTCGCATGCTGTTGAAGCTAAATCGTGTATATCACAAGTATTTGAAGCTATATCATTTGTTTCGCATGGATTCGAAGATAAGCCTTCTACTTCGCATTGATTTGAAGTTAAATCATGTGTTTCGATTGGATTTGAAGATAACTCGTTTGTTTCGCATGCTGTTAAAGCTAAATCATGTATATCACAAGTATTTGAAGATAAACCATTTGTTTCGCATGGATTCGAAGATAACCCTTCTAATTCGCATTGATTTGAAGCTAAATCATGTGTTTCGCGTGGATTTGAAGCTACACCTTTTTTTTCGCATGCTGTTGAAGCTAAATCATGTATATCACAAGTATTTGAAGCTAAACCATTTGTTTCGCATGGATTCGAAGATAAGTCTCCTACTTCGCATTGATTTGAAGCTAAATCATGTGTTTCGCATGGATTTGAAGCTAACTCGTTTGTTTCGCATGCAGTTGAAGCTGAACCATGTATATCACAACTATTTGAAGCTAAACTATTCGTTTCCCATGGATTCGAAGGTAAGCCTTCCACTTCGCATTGATTTGAAGCTAAATCATGTGTTTCGCATGGATTTGAAGTTAACTCGTTTGTTTCGCATGCAGTTGAAGCTAAATCATGTATATCACAAGTATTTGCAGCTAAACCATTTGTTTCGCATGGATTCGAAGATAACCCTCCTACTTCGCATTGATTTGAAGCTAAATCATGTGTTTCGCATGGATTTGAAGCTAACTCGTTTGTTTCGCATGCAGTTGAAGCTGAACCATGTATATCACAAGTATTTGAAGCTATATCATATGTTTCGCAAGGATTCGAAGGTAAGCCTTCCACTTCGCATTGATTTGAAGCTAAATCATGTGTTTCGCATGGATTTGAAGTTAACTCGTTTGTTTCGCATGCAGTTGAAGCTAAATCATGTATATCACAAGTATTTGAAGCCAAACCATTTGCTTCGCATGGATTCGAAGATAACCCTTCTACTTCGCATTGATTTCAAGTTAAATCATGTGTTTCGCATGGATTTGAATCTAACTCGTTTGTTTCGCATGCAGTTGAAGCTAAATCATGTATATCACAAGTATTTGCAGCTTAAACATTTGTTTCGCATGGATTCGAAGACAACCCTTCTACTTCGCATTGATTTGAAGTTAAATCATGTGTTTCGCATGGATTTGAATCTAACTCGTTTATTTCGCATGCTGTTGAAGCTAAATCGTGTATATCACAAGTATTTGAAGCTATATCATATGTTTCGCATGGATTCCAAGATAACCCATCTAATTCGCATTGATTTGAAGCTAAATCATGTGTTTCGCATGGATTTGAAGCTAACTCGTTTGTTTCGCATGCTGTTGAAGATAAATCATGTATATCACAAGTATTTGAAGCTAAACCATTTGTCGCATGGATTCGAAGATAATCCATCTACTTCGCATTGATTTGAAGCTAAATCATGTGTTTCGCATGGATTCGAAGACAACCCTTCTACTTCGCATTGATTTGAAGTTAAATCATGTGTTTCGCATGGATTTGAATCTAACTCGTTTATTTCGCATGCTGTTGAAGCTAAATCATGTATATCGCAAGTATATGAAGCTAATCCAATTGTGTCCCATGGATTCGAACATAAGCCTTCTACTTCGCATTGATTTGAAGCTAAATCATGTGTTTCGCATGGATTTGAATCTAACTCGTTTGTTTCGCATGCTGTTGAAGCTAAATCGTGTATATCACAAGTATTTGAAGCTATATCATTTGTTTCGCATGGATTCGAAGATAAGCCTGCTACTTCGCATTGATTTGAAGCTAAATCATGTGTTTCGCATGGATTTGAATCTAACTCGTTTATTTCGCATGCTGTTGAAGCTAAATCATGTATATCGCAAGTATATGAAGCTAATCCAATTGTTTCGCATGGATTCGAACATAAGCCTTCTACTTCGCATTGATTTGAAGCTAAATCATGTGTTTCGCATGGATTTGAATCTAACTCGTTTGTTTCGCATGCTGTTGAAGCTAAATCGTGTATATCACAAGTATTTGAAGCTATATCATTTGTTTCGCATGGATTCGAAGATAAGCCTTCTACTTCGCATTGATTTGAAGTTAAATCATGTGTTTCGATTGGATTTGAAGATAACTCGTTTGTTTCGCATGCTGTTAAAGCTAAATCATGTATATCACAAGTATTTGAAGATAAACCATTTGTTTCGCATGGATTCGAAGATAACCCTTCTAATTCGCATTGATTTGAAGCTAAATCATGTGTTTCGCGTGGATTTGAAGCTACACACGTTTTTTTCGCATGCTGTTGAAGCTAAATCATGTATATCACAAGTATTTGAAGCTAAACCATTTGTTTCGCATGGATCCGAAGATAAGTCTCCTACTTCGCATTGATTTGAAGCTAAATCATGTGTTTCGCATGGATTTGAAGCTAACTCGTTTGTTTCGCATGCAGTTGAAGCTGAACCATGTATATCACAACTATTTGAAGCTAAACTATTCGTTTCCCATGGATTCGAAGGTAAGCCTTCCACTTCGCATTGATTTGAAGCTAAATCATGTGTTTCGCATGGATTTGAAGTTAACTCGTTTGTTTCGCATGCAGTTGAAGCTAAATCATGTATATCACAAGTATTTGCAGCTAAACCTTTGTTTCGCATGGATTCGAAGATAACCCTCCTACTTCGCATTGATTTGAAGCTAAATCATGTGTTTCGCATGGATTTGAAGCTAACTCGTTTGTTTCGCATGCAGTTGAAGCTGAACCATGTATATCACAAGTATTTGAAGCTATATCATATGTTTCGCAAGGATTCGAAGGTAAGCCTTCCACTTCGCATTGATTTGAAGCTAAATCATGTGTTTCGCATGGATTTGAAGTTAAATCGTTTGTTTCGCATGCAGTTGAAGCTAAATCATGTATATCACAAGTATTTGAAGCCAAACCATTTGCTTCGCATGGATTCGAAGATAACCCTTCTACTTCGCATTGATTTCAAGTTAAATCATGTGTTTCGCATGGATTTGAATCTAACTCGTTTGTTTCGCATGCAGTTGAAGCTAAATCATGTATATCACAAGTATTTGCAGCTTAAACATTTGTTTCGCATGGATTCGAAGACAACCCTTCTACTTCGCATTGATTTGAAGTTAAATCATGTGTTTCGCATGGATTTGAATCTAACTCGTTTATTTCGCATGCTGTTGAAGCTAAATCATGTATATCACAAGTATTTGAAGCTAAACCATTTGTTTCGCATGGATTCGAACATAAGCCTTCTACTTCGCATTGATTTGAAGCTAAATCATGTGTTTCGCATGGATTTGAATCTAACTCGTTTGTTTCGCATGCTGTTGAAGCTAAATCGTGTATATCACAAGTATTTGAAGCTAAACCATTTGTTTCGCATGGATTCGAAGATAAGTCTCCTACTTCGCATTGATTTGAAGCTAAATCATGTGTTTCGCATGGATTTGAAGCTAACTCGTTTGTTTCGCATGCAGTTGAAGCTGAACCTTGTATATCACAACTATTTGAAGCTAATCTATTCGTTTCCCATGGATTCGAAGGTAAGCCTTCCACTTCGCATTGATTTGAAGCTAAATCATGTTTTTCGCATGGATTTGAAGTTAACTCGTCTGTTTCGCATGCAGTTGAAGCTAAATCATGTATATCACAAGTATTTGCAGCTTAAACATTTGTTTCGCATGGATTCGAAGACAACCCTTCTACTTCGCATTGATTTGAAGTTAAATCATGTGTTTCGCATGGATTTGAATCTAACTCGTTTATTTCGCATGCTGTTGAAGCTAAATCATGTATATCGCAAGTATATGAAGCTAATCCAATTGTGTCCCATGGATTCGAACATAAGCCTTCTACTTCGCATTGATTTGAAGCTAAATCATGTGTTTCGCATGGATTTGAATCTAACTCGTTTGTTTCGCATGCTGTTGAAGCTAAATCGTGTATATCACAAGTATTTGAAGCTATATCATTTGTTTCGCATGGATTCGAAGATAAGCCTCCTACTTCGCATTGATTTGAAGCTAAATCATGTGTTTCGCATGGATTTGAATCTAACTCGTTTATTTCGCATGCTGTTGAAGCTAAATCATGTATATCGCAAGTATATGAAGCTAATCCAATTGTTTCGCATGGATTCGAACATAAGCCTTCTACTTCGCATTGATTTGAAGCTAAATCATGTGTTTCGCATGGATTTGAATCTAACTCGTTTGTTTCGCATGCTGTTGAAGCTAAATCGTGTATATCACAAGTATTTGAAGCTATATCATTTGTTTCGCATGGATTCGAAGATAAGCCTTCTACTTCGCATTGATTTGAAGTTAAATCATGTGTTTCGATTGGATTTGAAGATAACTCGTTTGTTTCGCATGCTGTTAAAGCTAAATCATGTATATCACAAGTATTTGAAGATAAACCATTTGTTTCGCATGGATTCGAAGATAACCCTTCTAATTCGCATTGATTTGAAGCTAAATCATGTGTTTCGCGTGGATTTGAAGCTACACACGTTTTTTTCGCATGCTGTTGAAGCTAAATCATGTATATCACAAGTATTTGAAGCTAAACCATTTGTTTCGCTTGGATCCGAAGATAAGTCTCCTACTTCGCATTGATTTGAAGCTAAATCATGTGTTTCGCATGGATTTGAAGCTAACTCGTTTGTTTCGCATGCAGTTGAAGCTGAACCATGTATATCACAACTATTTGAAGCTAAACTATTCGTTTCCCATGGATTCGAAGGTAAGCCTTCCACTTCGCATTGATTTGAAGCTAAATCATGTGTTTCGCTTGGATTTGAAGATAACTCGTTTGTTCCGCATGCTGTTGAAGCTAAATCATGTATATCACAAGTATTTGCAGCTAAACCATTTGTTTCGCATGGATTCGAAGATAACCCTTCTACTTCGCATTGATTTGAAGTTAAATCATGTGTTTCGCATGGATTTGAATCTAACTCGTTTATTTCGCATGCTGTTGAAGCTAAATGATGTATATCGCAAGTATATGAAGCTAATCCAATTGTTTCGCATGGATTCGAACATAAGCCTTCTACTTCGCATTGATTTGAAGCTAAATCATGTGTTTCGCATGGATTTGAATCTAGCTCGTTTGTTTCGCATGCAGTTGAAGCTGAACCATGTATATCACTAGTATTTGAAGCTAAACTATTCGTTTCGCATGGATTCGAAGGTAAGCCTTCCACTTCACATTGATTTGAAACTAAATCATGTCTTTCGCATAGATTTGAAGTTAACTCGTTTGTTTCGCATGCAGTTGAAGCTAAATCATGTATATCACAAGTATTTGCAGCTAAACCATTTGTTTCGCATGGATTCGAAGATAACCCTTCTACTTCGCATTGATTTGAAGTTAAATCATGTGTTTCGCATGGATTTGAATCTAACTCGTTTATTTCGCATGCTGTTGAAGCTAAATGATGTATATCGCAAGTATATGAAGCTAATCCAATTGTTTCGCATGGATTCGAACATAAGCCTTCTACTTCGCATTGATTTGAAGCTAAATCATGTGTTTCGCATGGATTTGAATCTAGCTCGTTTGTTTCGCATGCTGTTGAAGCTACATCGTGTATATCACAAGTATTTGAAGCTATATCATATGTTTCGCATGGATTCGAAGATAAGCCTCCTACTTTGCATTGATTTGAAGATAAATCATGTGTTTCGCATGGATTTGAAGCTAACTCGTTTGTTTCGCATGCTGTTGGAACTAAATCATGTATATCACAAGTATTTGAAGCTAGATCATTTGTTTCGCATTTATTCGAAGATAAGCCTTCTACTTCGCATTGATTTTAATCTAAATCATGTGTTTCGCATGGATTTGAAGCTAACTCGTTTGTTTCGCATGCTGTTGAAGCTAAATCATGTATATCACAAGTATTTGAAGCTATATCATATGTTTCGCATGGATTCGAAGATAAGCCTCCTACTTCGCATTGATTTGAAGATAAATCATGTGTTTCGCATGGATTTGAAGCTAACTCGTTTGTTTCGCATGCTGTTGGAACTAAATCATGTATATCACAAGTATTTGAAGCTATATCATTTGTGTCGCATGGATTCGAAGATCAGCCTTCTACTTCGCTTTGATTTGATGCTAAATCATGTGTTTCGCATGGATTTGAAGCTTACTCGTTTGTTTCGCATGCTGTTGAAGCTAAATCATGTATATCACAAGTATTTGAAGCTAAACCATTTGTTTCGCATGGATACGAAGATAACCCTTCTACTTCGCATTGATTTGAAGCTAAATCATGTGTTTCGCATGGATTATAAGCTAACTCGTTTGTATCGCATGCAGTTGAAGCTGAATCAAGTGTATCACAAGTATTTGAAGCTAATCCATTTGTTTCGCATGGTTTCGAAGATAAGCCTTCCACTTCGCATTGATTTGAAGATAAATCATGTGTTCCGCATGGATTTGAAGCTGACTCGTTTGTTTCGCATGCAGTTGAAGCTAAGTCATGTATATCACAAGTATTTGAAGCTAAACCATTTGTTTCGCATGGATTCGAATATAAGCCTTCCACTTCGCATTCATTTGAAGCTAAATCATGTGTTCCGCATGGATTTGAAGCTAACTCGTTTGTTTCGCATGCAGTTGAAGCTGAATCATGTATATCACAAGTATTTGCGGCTAAACCATTTGTTTCGCATGGATTCGAAGATAAGCCTTCCACTTCGCATTCATTTGAAGCTAAATCATGTGTTCCGCATGGATTTGAAGCTAACTCGTTTGTTTCGCATGCAGTTGGAGCTGAATCATGTATATCACAAGTATTTGCGGCTAAACCATTTGTTTCGCATTTATTCGAAGATAATCCTTCTACTTCGCATTGATTTTAATCTAAATCATGTGTTTCGCATGGATTTGAAGCTAACTCGTTTGTATCGCATGCAGTTGAAGCTGAATCATGTATATCACAAGTATTTGAAGCTAAACCATTTGTTTCCCATGGATTTGAAGCTAAGCGTTCTTCTTAGCATTGATTTGAAGATAAATCATGTTTTTCGCTTGTACTTGAAGTTAACTCGTTTGCTTCGCATGCTGTTGAAGCTAAATCATGTATATCACAAGTATTTGAAGCTATATCATATGTTTCGCATGGATTCGAAGATAAGCCTCCTACTTCGCATTGATTTGCAGATAAATCATATGTTTCGCATGGATTTGAAGCTAACTCGTTTGTTTCGCATGCTGTTGAAGCTAAATAATGTATATCACAAGTTTTTGTAGCTATATCATATGTTTCGCATGAATTCGAAGATAACCCTTCTAATTCGCATTGATTTGAAGCTACATCATGTGTTTCGCATGGATTTGAAGCTAACTCGTTTGTTTCGCATGCAGTTGAAGCTGAATCATGAATATCACAAGTATTTGAAGCTAATCTATTCGTTTCGCATGGATTCGAAGATAACCCTTCTTCTTCGAATTGATTTGAAGATAAATCATGTGTTTCGCATGGATTTGAAGCTAACTCGTTTGTTTCGCATGCTGTTGAAGCTAAATAATGTATATCACAAGTATTTGAAGCTATATCATATGTTTCGCATGGATTCGAAGATAACCCTTCTAATTCGCATTGATTTGAAGATAAATCATGTGTTTCGCATGGATTTGAATCTAACTCGTTTGTTTCGCATGCTGTTGAAGCTAAATCATGTATATCACAAGTATTTGAAGATAAACCATTTGTTTCGCATGGATTCGAAGATAATCCATCTACTTCGCATTGATTTGAAGCTAAATCATGTGTTTCGCATGGATTTGAAGCTAACTCGTTTGTTTCGCATGCTGTTGAATCTAAATCATGTATATCACAAGTATTTGAAGCTATATCATATGTTTTGCATGGATTCGAAGCTAACCCTTCTAATTCGAATTGATTTGAAGCTAAATCATGTGTTTCGCATGGATTTGAAGCTAAACTCGTTTTTTTCGCATGCAGTTGAAGCTAAATCATGTACATCACAAGTATTTGAAGCTAAACCATTTGTCGCATGCATTCGAAGATAATCCATCTACTTCGCATTAATTTGAAGCTAAATCATGTGTGTCGCTTGGATTTGAAGATAACTCGTTTGTTTCGCATGCTGTTGAAGCTAAATCATGTATATCACAAGTATTTGAAGCTAAACCATTTGTTTCGCATGGATTCGAAGATAAGCCTCCTACTTCGCATGGATTTGAAGCTAAATCATGTGTTTCGCATGGATTTGAAGCTAACTCGTTTGTTTCGCATGCAGTTGAAGCTGAACCATGTATATCACAAGTATTTGAAGCTATATCATATGTTTCGCATGGATTCGAAGGTAAGCCTTCTACTTCGCATTGATTTGAAGTTAAATCATGTGTTTCGCATGGATTTGAATCTAACTCGTTTATTTCGCATGCTGTTGAAGCTAAATGATGTATATCGCAAGTATATGAAGCTATATCATATGTTTCGCATGGATTCGAAGATAACCCTTCTAATTCGCATTGATTTGAAGCTAAATCATGTGTTTCGCATGGATTTGAAGCTAACTCGTTTGTTTCGCATGCTGTTGAAGCTGAATCATGTATATCACAAGTATTTGTAGCTATATCATATGTTTCGCATGGATTCGAAGATAACCCTTCTAGTTCGCATTGATTTGAAGTTAAATCATGTGTTTCGTATGGATTTGAATCTAACTCGTTTATTTCGCATGCTGTTGAAGCTAAATCATGTATAACACAAGTATATGAAGCTAATCCAATTGTTTCGCATGGATTCTAACATAAGACTTCTACTTCGCATTGATTTGAAGCTAAATCATGTGTTTCGCATGGATTTGAATCTAACTCGTTTGTTTCGCATGCTGTTGAAGCTAAATCATGTATATCACAAGTATTTGTAGCTATATCATATGTTTCGCATGAATTCGAAGATAACCCTTCTAATTCGCATTGATTTGAAGCTACATCATGTGTTTCGCATGGATTTGAAGCTAACTCGTTTGTTTCGCATGCTGTTGAAGCTAAATCATGTATATCACAAGTATTTGAAGCTAAACCATTTGTTTCGCATGGATTCGAAGATAAGCCTTCCACTTCGCATTCATTTGAAGCTGAATCATGTGTTCCGCATGGATTTGAAGCTAACTCGTTTGTTTCGCATGCAGTTGAAGCTGAATCATGTATATCACAAGTATTTGCGGCTAAACCATTTGTTTCGCATGGATTCGAAGGTAACCCTTCTACTTCGCATTGATTTGAAGCTAAATCATGTGTTCCGCATGGATTTGATGCTAACTCGTTTGTTTCGCATGCAGTTGAAGCTAAATCATGTATATCACAAGTATTTGAAGCTATATCATATGTTTCGCATGGATTCGAAGATAACCCTTCTAATTCGCATTGATTTGAAGCTAAATCTTGTGTTCCGCATGGATTTGAAGCTGACTCGTTTGTTTCGCATGCAGTTGAAGCTGAATCATGTATATCACAAGTATTTGCGGCTAAACAATTTGTTTCGCATGGATTCGAAGGTAACCCTTCTACTTCGCATTGATTTGAAGCTAAATCATGTGTTCGCATGGATTTGGAGCTAACTCGTTTGTTTAGCATGCAGTTGAAGCTGAATCATGTATATCACAAGTATTTGCGGCTAAACCATTTGTTTCGCATAGATTCGAAGGTAACCCTTCTACTTCGCATTGATTTTAATCTAAATCATGTGTTTCGCATGGATTTGAAGCTAACTCGTTTGCTTCGCATGCAGTTGAATCTAAATCACGTATATCAGAAGTATTTGCAGCTAAACCATTTGTTTCGCATGGATACGAAGATAAGCCTTCTACTTCGCATTGATTTGAAGCTAAATCATGTGTTTCGCATGGATTTGAATCTAACTCGTTTGATTCGCATGCTGTTGAAGCTAAATCATGTATATCGCAAGTATTTGAAGCTAAACCATTTGCTTCGCATGGATTCGAAGATCAGCCTTCTACTTCGCATTGATTTGATGCTAAATCATGTGTTTCGCATGGATTTGAAGCTTACTCGTTTGTGTCGCATGCTGTTGAAGCTAAATCATGTATATCACAAGTATTTGAAGCTAAACCATTTGTTTCGCATGGATACGAAGATAACCCTTCTACTTCGCATTGATTTGAAGCTAAATCATGTGTTTCGCATGGATTATAAGCTAACTCGTTTGTCTCGCATGCTGTTGAAGCTAAATCAAGTGTATCACAAGTATCAGAAGCTAAACCATTTGTTTCGCGTGGATTCGAAGATCAGCCTTCTACTTCGTATTGATTAGATGCTAAATCATGTGTTTCGAATGGATTTGAAGCTAACTCGTTTGTTTCGCATGCTGTTGAAGCTAAATCATGTATATCACAAGTATTTGAAGCTATATCATATGTTTCGTATGGTTTCGAAGATAACCCTTCTAATTCGCATTGATTTCAGGCTAAATCATGTGTTTCGGATGGATTTGAAGATAACTCGTTTGTTTCGCATGCTGTTGAAGCTAAATCATGTATATCACAAGCATTTGAAGCTATATCATATGTTTCGCATGGATTCGAAGATAACCCTTCTAATTCGCATTGATTTGAGGCTAAATCATGTATTTCGCATGGATTTGAAGCTAACGCGTTTGTTTCGCATGTAGTTGTAGTTAAATCATGTATATCACAAGTATTTGAAGCTAAACCATTTGTTTCGCATGGATTCGAAGATAATCCATCTACTTCGCATTGATTTGAAGCTAAATCATGTGTTTCGCATGGATTTGAATCTTACTCGTTTGTTTCGCATGCAGTTGAAGCTAAATCATGTATATCACAAGTATTTGAAGCTAAACCATTTGATTCGCACGGATTTGAAGCCAAGCCTCCTACTTCGTATTGATTTGAGGCTAAATCATGTGTTTCGCATGGATTTAAAGCTAACTCGTTTGTTTCGCTTGCAGTTGAAGCTAAATCATGTATATCACAAGTATTTGAAGCTAAACCATTTGTTTCGCATGGATTCGAAGATAAGCCTTCTACTTCGCATTGATTTTAATCTAAATCATGTGTTTCGCATGGATTTGAAGCTAACTCGTTTGTTTCGCATGCTTTTGTAGCTAAATCATGTACATCACATGTATTTAAAGCTAAACCATTTGTATCGCATGGAATCGAAGATAAGCCTCATACTTCGCATTGATTTGAAGCTAAATCATGTGTTCGCATGGATTTGAAACTAACTTGTTTGATTTGCGAGCAGTTGAAGCTAAATCAAGTGTATCACAAGTATTTGAAGCTAAACCACTTGTTTCGCATGGATTCGAAGATCAGCCTTCTACTTCGCATTGATTTGAATCTAAATCATGTGTTCCGCATGGATTTTAAGCTAACTCGTTTGTTTCGCATGCAGTTGATGCTAATTCATGTATATCACAAGTATTTGACGCTAAACCATTTGTTTCGCATGGATTCGAAGATAAGCCTTCTACTTCGCATTGATTTGAAGCTAAGTCATGTGTTTCGCATGGATTTGAATCTAACTCGTTTATTTCGCATGCAGTTGAAGCTAAATGATGTATATCACAAGTATTTGAAGCTATATCATTTGTTTCGCATGGATTCGAAGATAACCCTTCTAATTCGCATTGATTTAAGGCTAAATCATGTGTTTCGCTTGGATTTGAAGCTAACTCGTTTTTTCGCTAGTAGTTGAAGCTAAATCATGCATATCACAAGTATTTGAAGCTAAACCATTTGGTTCGCATTTATTCGAAGCTAAGCCATCTACTTCGCATTGATTTGAGGCTAAATCATGTGTTTCGTTTGGTTTTGAAGATAACTCGTTTGTTTCGCATGCTGTTGAAGCTAAATCAAATGTATCACAAGTATTTGAAGCTAAACCATTTGTTTCGCATGGATACGAAGATAACCCTTCTACTTCGCATTGATTTGAAGCTAAATCATGTGTTTCGCTTGGATTATAAGCTAACTCGTTTGTTTCGCATGCAGTTGAAGCTAAATCATGTATATCACAAGTATTTGAAGCTAAACCATTTGTTTCGCATGGATTCGAAGATAAGCCTTCTACTTCGCATTGATTTGATGCTAAATCATGTGTTTCGCATGGATTTGAAGCTAGCTCGTTTGTTTCGCATGCTGTTGAAGCTAAATCATGTATATCACAAGTATTTGAAGCTAAACCATTTGTATCGCATGGGATCGAAGATAAGCCTCCTACTTCGCATTGATTTGAAGCTAAATCATGTGTTCCGCATGGATTTTAAGCTAACTCGTTTGTTTCGCATGCAGTTGAAGCTAAATCATGTATATCACAAGTATTTGCAGCTAAACCATTTGTTTCGCATGGATACGAAGATAAGCCTTCTACTTCGCATTGATTTGAAGTTAAATCATGTGTTTCGCATGGATTTGAATCCAACTCGTTTATTTCGCATGCTGTTGAAGCTAAATCATGTATATCACAAGTATAAGAAGCTAAACCATTTGTTTCGCATGGATTCGAAGATAAGCCTTCTACTTCGCATTGATTTTAATACAAATCATGTGTTTCGCATGGATTTGAAGCTAACTCGTTTGTTTCGCATGCAGTTGAAGTTGAATCATGTATATCACAAGTATTTGAAGCTAATCTATTCGTTTCGCATGGATTCGAAGATAAGCCTTACACTTCCCATTGATTTGATGCTAAATCATGCGTTTCGCATGGATTTGAAGCTAACTGGTTTGTTTCGCATGCTGTTGAAGCTAAATCATGTATATCACAAGTATTTGAAGCTAAACCATTTGTTTCGCATGGATTCGAAGATAAGCCTTCTACTTCGCATTGATTTGAAGCTAAATCATGTGTTTCGCATGGATTAGAAGCTAACTCGTTTGTTTCGCATGCAGTTGAAGCTAAATCATGTATATCACAAGTATTTGCAGCTAAACCATTTGTTACGCATGGATTCGAAGATCAGCCTTCTACTTCGCATTGATTTGATGCTAAATCATTTGTTTCGCTTGGATTTGAAGCTAACTCGTTTTTTTCGCTAGTAGTTGAAGCTAAATCATGCATATCACAAGTATTTGAAGCTAAACCATTTGGTTCGCATTTATTCGAAGCTAATCCTTCTACTTCGCATTGATTTGAGGCTAAATCATGAGTTTCGCTTGGTTTTGAAGCTAACTCGTTTTTTTCGCATGCAGTTGTAGCTAAATCATGTATATCACAAGTATTTGAAGCTAAACCATTTGTTTCGCATGGATTCGAAGATAAGCCTTCTACTTCGCATTGATTTTAATCTAAATCATGTGTTTCGCATGGATTTGAAGCTAACTCGTTTTTTTCGCATGCTGTTGAAGCTAAATCATGTATATCACAAGTATTTGAAGCTAAACTATTCGTTTCGCATGGATTCGAAGATAAGCTTTCCACTTCGCATTGATTTGAAGATAAATCATGTGTTTCGCTTGGATTTGAATATAACTCATTTGTTTCGCATGCTGTTGAAGCTAAATCATGTATATCACAAGTATTTGAAGCTAAACCATTTGCTTCGCATGGATTCGAAGATCAGCCTTCTACTTCGCATTGATTTGATGCTAAATCATGTGTTTCGCATGGATTTGAAGCTAACTCGTATGTTTCGCATGCTGTTGAAGCTAAATCATGTATATCACAATTATTTGATGCTATATCATACGTTTCGCATGTATTCCAAGATAACCCTTCTAATTCGCATTGATTTGAATCTAAATCATGTGTTTCGCATGGATTTGAAGCTAACTCGTTTGTTTCGCATGCTGTTGAAGCTAAATCATGTATATCACAAGTATTTGCAGCTAAACCATTTGTTACGCATGGATTCGAAAATCAGCCTTCTACTTCGCATTGATTTGATGCTAAATCATGTGTTTCGAATGGATTTGAAGCTAACTCGTTTGTTACGCATGCTGTTGAAGCTAAATCATGTATATCACAAGTATTTGAAGCTAAACCATTTGTATCGCATGGGATCGAAGATAAGCCTCCTACTTCGCATTGATTTGAAGCTAAATCATGTGTTTCGCATGGATTTGAAGCTAACTCGTTTTTTTCGCATGCTGTTGAAGCTAAATCATGTATATCAGAAGTATTTGAAGCTATATCATACGTTTCGCATGTATTCCAAGACAACCCTTCTAATTCGCATTGATTTGAAGCTAAATCATGTGTTTCGCATGGATTTGAAGCTAACTCGTTTGTTTCGCATGCTGTTGAAGCTAAATCATGTATATCACAAGTATTTGAAGCTAAACCATTTGTTACGCATGGATTCGAAGATCAGCCATCTACTTAGCATTGATTTGATGCTAAGACATGTATTTCGCATGGATTTGAAAGCTAATTCGTTTGTTTCGCATGCTGTTGAAGCTAAATCATGTATATCACAGGTATTTGAAGCTAAACTATTTGTATCGCATGGGATCGAAGATAAGCCTCCTACTTCGCATTGATTTCAAGCTAAATCATGTGTTTCGCATGGATTTGAAGCTAACTCGTTTGTTTCGCATGCTGTAGAAGCTAAATCATATATATCACAAGTATTTGAAGCTGAACCACTTGTTTCGCATGGATTCGAAGATAAGCCTTCTACTGCGCATTGATTTGAGGCTAAATCATGTGTTTCGCTTGGTTTTGAAGCTAACTCGTTTTTTTCGCATGCAGTTGTAGCTAAATCATGTATATCACAAGTATTTGAAGCTAAACCATTTGTTTCGCATGGATTCGAAGATAAGCCTTCCACTTCGCATTGATATGATGCAAAATCATGTGTTTCGCAAGGATTTGAAGCTAACTCGTTTGTTTCGCATGCTGTTGAAGCTAACTCAAGTGTATCAAAAGTATTTGAAGCTAAACCATTTGCTTCGCATGGATTCGAAGATCAGCCTTCTACTTCGCATTGATTTGATGCTAAATCATGTGTTTCGCATGGATTTGAAGCTAACTCGTTTGTTTCGCATGCTGTTGAAGCTAAATCATGTATATCACAAGTATTTGAAGCTATATCATACGTTTCGCATGGATTCCAAGATAACCCTTCTAATTCGCATTGATTTGAATCTAAATCATGTGTTTCGCATGGATTTGAAGCTAACTCGTTTGTTTCGCATGCTGTTGAAGCTAAATCATGTATATCACAAGTATTTGCAGCTAAACCATTTGTTACGCATGGATTCGAAGATCAGCCTTCTACTTCGCATTGATTTGATGCTAAATCATGTGTTTCGAATGGATTTGAAGCTAACTCGTTTGTTTCGCATGCTGTTGAAGCTAAATCATGTATATCACAAGTATTTGAAGCTAAACCATTTGTATCGCATGGGATCGAAGATAAGCCTCCTACTTCGCATTGATTTGAAGCTAAATCATGTGTTTCGCATGGATTTGAAGCTAACTCGTTTTTACGCATGCTGTTGAAGCTAAATCATGTATATCAGAAGTATTTGAAGCTATATCATACGTTTCGCATGGATTCCAAGACAACCCTTCTAATTCGCATTGATTTGAAGCTAATTCATGTGTTTCGCATGGATTTGAAGCTAACTCGTTTGTTTCGCATGCTGTTGAAACTAAATCATGTATATCACAAGTATTTGAAGCTAAACCATTTGTTACGCATGGATTCGAAGATCAGCCTTCTACTTAGCATTGATTTGATGCTAAATCATGTGTTTCGCATGGATTTGAAGCTAATTCGTTTGTTTCGCATGCTGTTGAAGCTAAATCATGTATATCACAGGTATTTGAAGCTAAACTATTTGTATCGCATGGGATCGAAGATAAGCCTCCTACTTCGCATTGATTTGAAGCTAAATCATGTGTTTCGCATGGATTTGAAGATAACTCGTTTGTTTCGCATGCTGTAGAAGCTAAATCATATATATCACAAGTATTTGAAGCTAAACCATTTGTTTCGCATGGATTCGAAGATAAGCCTTCTACTTCGCATTGATTTGAGGCTAAATCATGTGTTTCGCTTGGTTTTGAAGCTAACTCGTTTTTTTCGCATGCAGTTGTAGCTAAATCATGTATATCACAAGTAGTTGAAGCTATACCATTTGATTCCCATGGTTTTGAAGCTAAGCTTTCTACTTCGCATAGATTTGAAGATAAATCATGTGTTTCGCTTGGATTTGACTATAACTCATTTGTTTCGCATGCTGTTGAAGCTAAATCATGTATATCACAAGTATTTGAAGCTAAACCATTTGCTTCGCATGGATTCGAAGATCAGCCTTCTACTTCGCATTGATTTGATGCTAAATCATGTGTTTCGCATGGATTTGAAGCTAACTCGTTTGTTTCGCATGCTGTTGAAGCTAAATCATGTATATCACAAGTATTTGAAGCTATATCATACGTTTCGCATGCATTCCAAGATAACCCTTCTAATTCGCATTGATTTGAAGCTAAATCATGTGTTTTGCATGGATTTGAATCTAACTCGTTTGTTTCCCATGCTGTTGAAACTAAATCATGTATATCACAAGTATTTGAAGCTAAACCATTTGTATCGCATGGGATCGAAGATAAGCCTCCTACTTCGCATTGATTTGAAGCTAAATCATGTGTTTCGCATGGATTTGAAGCTAACTCGTTTGTTTCGCATGCTGTTGAAGCTAAATCATATATGTCACAAGTATTTGAAGCTAAACCATTTGTTTCGCATTTATTCGAAGCTAAGCCTTCTACTTCGCATTTATTTGAGGCTAAATCATGTGTTTCGCTCGGTTTTGAAGCTAACTCGTTTGTTTCGCATGCTGTTGAAGCTAAATCATGTATATCACAAGTATTTGAAGCTATATCATACGTTTCGCATGGATTCCAAGATAACCCTTCTAATTCGCATTGATTTGAATCTAAATCATGTGTTTCGCATGGATTTGAAGCTAACTCGTTTATTTTGCATACTGTTGAAGCTAAATCATGTAATCACAAGTATTTGCAGCTAAACCATTTGCTTCGCATGGATTCGAAGATCAGCTTTCTACTTCGCATTGATTTGAAGCTAAATCATGTGTTCCGCATGGATTTTAAGCTAACTCGTTTTTTTCGCATGCAGTTGAAGCTGAATCATGTATATCACAAGTATTTGAAGCTAAACTATTCGTTTCGCATGCATTCCAAGATAACCCTTCTAATTCGCATTGATTTGATGCTAAAACATGTGTTTCGCAAGGATTTGAAGCTAACTCGTTTGTTTCGCATGATGTTGAAGCTAACTGAAGTGTATCAAAAGTATTTGAAGCTAAACCATTTGCTTCGCATGGATTCGAAGATAAGCCTTCTACTTCGCATTGATTTTAATCTAAATCATGTCTTTCGCATGGATTTAAAGCTAACTCGTTTGTTTTGCATGCAGTTGAAGCTGAATCATGTATATCACAAGTATTTGAAGCTAAACTATTCGTTTCGCATGGATTCGAAGATAAGCCTTCCACTTCGCATTGATTTGATGCTAAATCATGTGTTCCGCATGGATTTTAAGCTAACTCGTTTGTTTCGCATGCAGTTGAAGCTAAATCATGTATATCACAAGTATTAGAAGCTAAACCATTTGCTTCGCATGGATTCGAAGATCAGCTTTCTACTTCGCATTGATTTGATGCTAAATCATGTGCTTCGCATGGATTTGAAGCTAACTCGTCTGTTTCGCATGCTGTTGAAGCTAAATCATGTATACCACAAGTATTTGAAGCTATATCATACGTTTCGCATGCATTCCAAGATAACCCTTCTAATTCGCATTGATTTGAAGATAAATCATGTGTTTCGCTTGGATTTGAAGCTAACTCGTTTGTTTCGCATGCTGTTGAAGCTAAATCATGTATATCACAAGTATTTGAAGCTATATCATACGTTTCGCATGGATTCCAAGATTACCCTTCTAAATCGCATTGATTTGAATCTAAATCATGTGTTTCGCATTGATTTGAAGCTAAATCATGTGTTTCGCATGGATTAGAAGCTAACTCGTTTGTTTCGCATGCAGTTGAAGCTAAATCATGTATATCACAAGTATTTGCAGCTAAACCATTTGTTACGCATGGATTCGAAGATCAGCCTTCTACTTCGCATTGATTTGATGCTAAATCATGTGTTTCGCTTGGATTTGAAGCTAACTCGTTTTTTTCGCTAGTAGTTGAAGCTAAATCATGCATATCACAAGTATTTGAAGCTAAACCATTTGGTTCGCATTTATTCGAAGCTAATCCTTCTACTTCGCATTGATTTGAGGCTAAATCATGTGTTTCGCTTGGTTTTGAAGCTAACTCGTTTTTTTCGCATGCAGTTGTAGCTAAATCATGTATATCACAAGTATTTGAAGCTAAACCATTTGTTTCGCATGGATTCGAAGATAAGCCTTCTACTTCGCATTGATTTTAATCTAAATCATGTGTTTCGCATGGATGTGAAGCTAACTCGTTTTTTTCGCATGCTGTTGAAGCTAAATCATGTATATCACAAGTATTTGCAGCTAAACCATTTGTTACGCATGGATTCGAAAATCAGCCTTCTACTTCGCATTGATTTGATGCTAAATCATGTGTTTCGAATGGATTTGAAGCTAACTCGTTTGTTTCGCATGCTGTTGAAGCTGAATCATGTATATCACAAGTATTTGAAGCTAAACTATTCGTTTCGCATGCATTCCAAGATAACCCTTCTAATTCGCATTGATTTGATGCTAAAACATGTGTTTCGCAAGGATTTGAAGCTAACTCGTTTGTTTCGCATGATGTTGAAGCTAACTGAAGTGTATCAAAAGTATTTGAAGCTAAACCATTTGCTTCGCATGGATTCGAAGATAAGCCTTCTACTTCGCATTGATTTTAATCTAAATCATGTCTTTCGCATGGATTTAAAGCTAACTCGTTTGTTTTGCATGCAGTTGAAGCTGAATCATGTATATCACAAGTATTTGAAGCTAAACTATTCGTTTCGCATGGATTCGAAGATAAGCCTTCCACTTCGCATTGATTTGATGCTAAATCATGTGTTCCGCATGGATTTTAAGCTAACTCGTTTGTTTCGCATGCAGTTGAAGCTAAATCATGTATATCACAAGTATTTGAAGCTAAACCATTTGCTTCGCATGGATTCGAAGATCAGCTTTCTACTTCGCATTGATTTGATGCTAAATCATGTGCTTCGCATGGATTTGAAGCTAACTCGTCTGTTTCGCATGCTGTTGAAGCTAAATCATGTATACCACAAGTATTTGAAGCTATATCATACGTTTCGCATGCATTCCAAGATAACCCTTCTAATTCGCATTGATTTGAAGATAAATCATGTGTTTCGCTTGGATTTGAAGCTAACTCGTTTGTTTCGCATGCTGTTGAAGCTAAATCATGTATATCACAAGTATTTGAAGCTATATCATACGTTTCGCATGGATTCCAAGATAACCCTTCTAAATCGCATTGATTTGAATCTAAATCATGTGTTTCGCATTGATTTGAAGCTAAATCATGTGTTTCGCATGGATTAGAAACTAACTCGTTTGTTTCGCATGCAGTTGAAGCTAAATCATGTATATCACAAGTATTTGCAGCTAAACCATTTGTTACGCATGGATTCGAAGATCAGCCTTCTACTTCGCATTGATTTGATGCTAAATCATGTGTTTCGCTTGGATTTGAAGCTAACTCGTCTTTTTCGCTAGTAGTTGAAGCTAAATTATGCATATCACAAGTATTTGAAGCTAAACCATTTGGTTCGCATTTATTTGAAGCTAATCCTTCTACTTTGCATTGATTTGAGGCTAAATCATGTGTTTCGCTTGGTTTTGAAGCTAACTCGTTTTTTTCGCATGCAGTTGTAGCTAAATCATGTATATCACAAGTATTTGAAGCTAAACCATTTGTTTCGCATGGATTCGAAGATAAGCCTTCTACTTCGCATTGATTTTAATCTAAATCATGTGTTTCGCATGGATTTGAAGCTAACTCGTTTTTTTCGCATGCTGTTGAAGCTAAATCATGTATATCACAAGTATTTGCAGCTAAACCATTTGTTACGCATGGATTCGAAAATCAGCCTTCTACTTCGCATTGATTTGATGCTAAATCTTGTGTTTCGAATGGATTTGAAGCTAACTCGTTTGTTTCGCATGCTGTTGAAGCTAAATCATGTATATCACAAGTATTTGAAGCTAAACCATTTGTATCGCATGGGATCGAAGATAAGCCTCCTACTTCGCATTGATTTGAAGCTAAATCATGTGTTTCGCATGGATTTGAAGCTAACTCGTTTTTTTCGCATGCTGTTGAAGCTAAGTCATGTATATCAGAAGTATTTGAAGCTATATCATACGTTTCGCATGGATTCCAAGACAACCCTTCTAATTCGCATTGCTTTGAAGCTAAATCATGTGTTTCGCATGGATTTGAAGCTAACTCGTTTGTTTCGCATGCTGTTGAAGCTAAATCATGTATATCACAAGTATTTGAAGCTAAACCATTTGTTACGCATGGATTCGAAGATCAGCCTTCTACTTAGCATTGATTTGATGCTAAGTCATGTGTTTCGCATGGATTTGAAAGCTAATTCGTTTGTTTCGCATGCTGTTGAAGCTAAATCATGTATATCACAGGTATTTGAAGCTAAACTATATGTATCGCATGGGATCGAAGATAAGCCTCCTACTTCGCATTGATTTGAAGCTAAATCATGTGTTTCGCATGGATTTGAAGCTAACTCGTTTGTTTCGCATGCTGTAGAAGCTAAATCATATATATCACAATTATTTGAAGCTAAACCATTTGTTTCGCATGGATTCGAAGATAAGCCTTCTACTTCGCATTGATTTGATGCTAAATTATGTGCTTCGCATGGATTTGAAGCTAACTCGTCTGTTTCGCATGCTGTTGAAGCTAAATCATGTATACCACAAGTATTTGAAGCTATATCATACGTTTCGCATGCATTCCAAGATAACCCTTCTAATTCGCATTGATTTGAAGATAAATCATGTGTTTCGCTTGGATTTGAAGCTAACTCGTTTGTTTCGCATGCTGTTGAAGCTAAATCATGTATATCACAAGTATTTGAAGCTATATCATACGTTTCGCATGGATTCCAAGATAACCCTTCTAAATCGCATTGATTTGAATCTAAATCATGTGTTTCGCATTGATTTGAAGCTAAATCATGTGTTTCGCATGGATTAGAAGCTAACTCGTTTGTTTCGCATGCAGTTGAAGCTAAATCATGTATATCACAAGTATTTGCAGCTAAACCATTTGTTACGCATGGATTCGAAGATCAGCCTTCTACTTCGCATTGATTTGATGCTAAATCATGTGTTTCGCTTGGATTTGAAGCTAACTCGTTTTTTTCGCTAGTAGTTGAAGCTAAATCATGCATATCACAAGTATTTGAAGCTAAACCATTTGGTTCGCATTTATCCGAAGCTAATCCTTCTACTTCGCATTGATTTGAGGCTAAATCATGTGTTTCGCTTGGTTTTGAAGCTAACTCGTTTTTTTCGCATGCAGTTGTAGCTAAATCATGTATATCACAAGTATTTGAAGCTAAACCATTTGTTTCGCATGGATTCGAAGATAAGCCTTCTACTTCGCATTGATTTTAATCTAAATCATGTGTTTCGCATGGATTTGAAGCTAACTCGTTTTTTTCGCATGCTGTTGAAGCTAAATCATGTATATCACAAGTATTTGCAGCTAAACCATTTGTTACGCATGGATTCGAAAATCAGCCTTCTACTTCGCATTGATTTGATGCTAAATCATGTGTTTCGAATGGATTTGAAGCTAACTCGTTTGTTTCGCATGCTGTTGAAGCTAAATCATGTATATCACAAGTATTTGAAGCTAAACCATTTGTATCGCATGGGATCGAAGATAAGCCTCCTACTTCGCATTGATTTGAAGCTAAATCATGTGTTTCGCATGGATTTGAAGCTAACTCGTTTTTTTCGCATGCTGTTGAAGCTAAATCATGTATATCAGAAGTATTTGAAGCTATATCATACGTTTCGCATGGATTCCAAGACAACCCTTCTAATTCGCATTGCTTTGAAGCTAAATCATGTGTTTCGCATGGATTTGAAGCTAACTCGTTTGTTTCGCATGCTGTTGAAGCTAAATCATGTATATCACAAGTATTTGAAGCTAAACTATTCGTTTCGCATGGTTTCGAAGATAAGTCTTCCACTTCGCATTGATTTGATGCAAAATCATGTGTTTCGCAAGGATTTGAAGCTAACTCGTTTGTTTCGCATGCTGTTGAAGCTAACTCAAGTGTATCAAAAGTATTTGAAGCTAAACCATTTGCTTCGCATGGATTCGAAGATCAGCCTTCTACTTCGCATTGATTTGATGCTAAATCATGTGTTTCGCATGGATTTGCAGCTAACTCGTTTGTTTCGCATGCTGTTGAAGCTAAATCATGTATATCACAAGTATTTGAAGCTATATCATACGTTTCGCATGGATTCCAAGATAACCCTTCTAATTCGCATTGATTTGAATCTAAATCATGTGTTCGCATGGATTTGAAGCTAACTCGTTTATTTTGCATACTGTTGAAGCTAAATCATGTAATCACAAGTATTTGCAGCTAAACCATTTGCTTCGCATGGATTCGAAGATCAGCTTTCTACTTCGCATTGATTTGAAGCTAAATCATGTGTTCCGCATGGATTTTAAGCTAACTCGTTTGTTTCGCATGCAGTTGAAGCTAAATCATGTATATCACAAGTATTTGAAGCTAAACCATTTGTTTCGCATGGATTCGAAAATAAGCCTTCTACTTCGCATTGATTTTAATCTAAATCATGTGTTTCGCATGGATTTGAAGCTAACTCGTTTGTTTCGCATGCTGTTGAAGCTAAATCATGTATATCACAAGTATTTGAAGCTATATCATACGTTTCGCATGCATTCCAAGATAACACTTCTAATTCGCATTGATTTGAAGATAAATCATGTGTTTCGCTTGGATTTGAAGCTAGCTCATTTTTTTCGCATGCAGTTGAAGCTAAATCATGTATATCACAAGTATTTGCAGCTAAACCATTTGTTACGCATGGATTCGAAGATCAGCCTTCTACTTCGCATTGATTTGATGCTAAATCATGTGTTTCGCTTGGATTGAAGCTAACTCGTTTTTTTCGCTAGTAGTTGAAGCTAAATCATGCATATCACAAGTATTTGAAGCTAAACAATTTGGTTCGCATTTATTCGAAGCTAATCCTTCTACTTCGCATTGATTTGAGGCTAAATCATGTGTTTCGCTTGGTTTTGAAGCTAACTCGTTTTTTCGCATGCAGTTGTAGCTAAATCATGTATATCACAAGTATTTGAAGCTAAACCATTTGTTTCGCATGGATTCGAAGATAAGCCTTCTACTTCGCATTGATTTTAATCTAAATCATGTGTTTCGCATGGATTTGAAGCTAACTCGTTTTTTTCGCATGCTGTTGAAGCTAAATCATGTATATCACAAGTATTTGCAGCTAAACCATTTGTTACGCATGGATTCGAAAATCAGCCTTCTACTTCGCATTGATTTGATGCTAAATCATGTGTTTCGAATGGATTTGAAGCTAACTCGTTTGTTTCGCATGCTGTTGAAGCTAAATCATGTATATCACAAGTATTTGAAGCTAAACCATTTGTATCGCATGGGATCGAAGATAAGCCTCCTACTTCGCATTGATTTGAAGCTAAATCATGTGTTTCGCATGATTTGAAGCTAACTCGTTTTTTTCGCATGCTGTTGAAGCTAAATCATGTATATCAGAAGTATTTGAAGCTATATCATACGTTTCGCATGGATTCCAAGACAACCCTTCTAATTCGCATTGATTTGAAGCTAAATCATGTGTTTCGCATGGATTTGAAGCTAACTCGTTTGTTTCGCATGCTGTTGAAGCTAAATCATGTATATCACAAGTATTTGAAGCTAAACCATTTGTTACGCATGGATTCGAAGATCAGCCTTCTACTTAGCATTGATCTGATGCTAAGTCATGTGTTTCGCATGGATTTGAAAGCTAATTCGTTTGTTTCGCATGCTGTTGAAGCTAAATCATGTATATCACAGGTATTTGAAGCTAAACTATTTGTATCGCATGGGATCGAAGATAAGCCTCCTACTTCGCATTGATTTGAAGCTAAATCATGTGTTTCGCATGGATTGAAGCTAACTCGTTTGTTTCGCATGCTGTAGAAGCTAAATCATATATATCACAAGTATTTGCAGCTAAACCATTTGTTACGCATGGATTCGAAAATCAGCCTTCTACTTCGCATTGATTTGATGCTAAATCATGTGTTTCGAATGGATTTGAAGCTAACTCGTTTGTTTCGCATGCTGTTGAAGCTAAATCATGTATATCACAGGTATTTGAAGTTAAACTATTTGTATCGCATGGGATCGAAGATAAGCCTCCTACTTCGCATTGATTTCAAGCTAAATCATGTGTTTCGCATGGATTTGAAGCTAACTCGTTTTTTTCGCATGCTGTTGAAGCTAAATCATGTATATCAGAAGTATTTGAAGCTATATCATACGTTTCGCATTGATTCCAAGACAACCCTTCTAATTCGCATTGATTTGAAGCTAAATCATGTGTTTCGCATGGATTTGAAGCTAACTCGTTTGTTTCGCATGCTGTTGAAGCTAAATCATGTATATCACAAGTATTTTAAGCTAAACCATTTGTTACGCATGGATTCGAAGATCAGCCTTCTACTTAGCATTGATTTGATGCTAAGTCATGTGTTTCGCATGGATTTGAAAGCTAATTCGTTTGTTTCGCATGCTGTTGAAGCTAAATCATGTATATCACAGGTATTTGAAGCTAAACTATTTGTATCGCATGGGATCGAAGATAAGCCTCCTACTTCGCATTGATTTGAAGCTAAATCATGTGTTTCGCATGGATTTGAAGCTAACTCGTTTGTTTCGCATGCTGTAGAAGCTAAATCATATATATCACAAGTATTTGAAGCTAAACCATTTGTTTCGCATGGATTCGAAGATAAGCCTTCTACTTCGCATTGATTTGAGGCTAAATCATGTGTTTCGCTTGGTTTTGAAGCTAACTCGTTTTTTTTCGCATGCAGTTGTAGCTAAATCATGTATATCACAAGTATTTGAAGCTAAACCATTTGTTTCGCATGGATTCGAAGATGAGCCTTCTACTTCGCATTGATTTTAATCTAAATCATGTGTTTCGCATGGATTTAAAGCTAACTCGTTTGTTTCGCATGCAGTTGAAGCTGAATCATGTATATCACAAGTATTTGAAGCTAAACTATTCGTTTCGCATGGTTTCGAAGATAAGTCTTCCACTTCGCATTGATTTGATGCAAAATCATGTGTTCGCAAGGATTTGAAGCTAACTCGTTTGTTTCGCATGCTGTTGAAGCTAACTCAAGTGTATCAAAAGTATTTGAAGCTAAACCATTTGCTTCGCATGGATTCGAAGATCAGCCTTCTACTTCGCATTGATTTGATGCTAAATCATGTGTTTCGCATGATTTGAAGCTAACTCGTTTGTTTCGCATGCTGTTGAAGCTAAATCATGTATATCACAAGTATTTGAAGCTATATCATACGTTTCGCATGGATTCCAAGATAACCCTTCTAATTCGCATTGATTTGAATCTAAATCATGTGTTTCGCATGGATTTGAAGCTAACTCGTTTATTTTGCATACTGTTGAAGCTAAATCATGTAATCACAAGTATTTGCAGCTAAACCATTTGCTTCGCATGGATTCGAAGATCAGCTTTCTACTTCGCATTGATTTGAAGCTAAATCATGTGTTCCGCATGGATTTTAAGCTAACTCGTTTGTTTCGCATGCAGTTGAAGCTAAATCATGTATATCACAAGTATTTGAAGCTAAACCATTTGTTTCGCATGGATTCGAAAATAAGCCTTCTACTTCGCATTGATTTTAATCTAAATCATGTGTTTCGCATGGATTTGAAGCTAACTCGTTTGTTTCGCATGCTGTTGAAGCTAAATCATGTATATCACAAGTATTTGAAGCTATATCATACGTTTCGCATGCATTCCAAGATAACACTTCTAATTCGCATTGATTTGAAGATAAATCATGTGTTTCGCTTGGATTTGAAGCTAGCTCATTTTTTTCGCATGCAGTTGTAGCTAAATCATGTATATCACAACTATTTGAAGCTAAACCATTTGTTTCGCATGGATTCGAAGATAAGCCTTCTACTTCGCATTGATTTGAGGCTAAATCATGTGTTTCGCTTGGTTTTGAAGCTAACTCGTTTGTTTCGCATGATGTTGAAGCTAACTGAAGTGTATCAAAAGTATTTGAAGCTAAACCATTTGCTTCGCATGGATTCGAAGATAAGCCTTCTACTTCGCATTGATTTTAATCTAAATCATGTCTTTCGCATGGATTTAAAGCTAACTCGTTTGTTTTGCATGCAGTTGAAGCTGAATCATGTATATCACAAGTATTTGAAGCTAAACTATTCGTTTCGCATGGATTCGAAGATAAGTCTTCCACTTCGCATTGATTTGATGCTAAATCATGTGTTTCGCAAGGATTTGAAGCTAACTCGTTTGTTTCGCATGATGTTGAAACTAACTCAAGTGTATCAAAAGTATTTGAAGCTAAACCATTTGCTTCGCATGGATTCGAAGATAAGCCTTCTACTTCGCATTGATTTTAATCTAAATCATGTCTTTCGCATGGATTTAAAGCTAACTCGTTTGTTTCGCATGCAGTTGAAGCTAAATCATGTATATCACAAGTATTTGAAGCTAAACCATTTGCTTCGCATGGATTCGAAGATCAGCTTTCTACTTCGCATTGATTTGATGCTAAATCATGTGTTTCGCATGGATTTGAAGCTAACTCGTCTGTTTCGCATGCTGTTGAAGCTAAATCATGTATACCACAAGTATTTGAAGCTATATCATACGTTTCGCATGCATTCCAAGATAACCCTTCTAATTCGCATTGATTTGAAGATAAATCATGTGTTTCGCTTGGATTTGAAGCTAACTCGTTTGTTTCGCATGCTGGTGAAGCTAAATCATGTATATCACAAGTATTTGAAGCTATATCATACGTTTCGCATGGATTCCAAGATAACCCTTCTAATTCGCATTGATTTGAATCTAAATCATGTGTTTCGCATGGATTTGAAGCTAACTCGTTTATTTTGCATACTGTTGAAGCTAAATCATGTAATCACAAGTATTTGCAGCTAAACCATTTGCTTCGCATGGATTCGAAGATCAGCTTTCTACTTCGCATTGATTTGAAGCTAAATCATGTGTTCCGCATGGATTTTAAGCTAACTCGTTTGTTTCGCATGCAGTTGAAGCTAAATCATGTATATCACAAGTATTTGAAGCTAAACCATTTGTTTCGCATGGATTCGAAAATAAGCCTTCTACTTCGCATTGATTTTAATCTAAATCATGTGTTTCGCATGGATTTGAAGCTAACTCGTTTGTTTCGCATGCTGTTGAAGCTAAATCATGTATATCACAAGTATTTGAAGCTATATCATACGTTTCGCATGCATTCCAAGATAACAGTTCTAATTCGCATTGATTTGAAGATAAATCATGTGTTTCGCTTGGATTTGAAGGTAGCTCATTTTTTTCGCATGCAGTTGTAGCTAAATCATGTATATCACAACTATTTGAAGCTAAACCATTTGTTTCGCATGGATTCGAAGATAAGCCATCTACTTCGCATTGATTTTAATCTAAATCATGTGTTTCGCATGGATTTAAAGCTAACTCGTTTGTTTCGCATGCAGTTGAAGCTGAATCATGTATATCACAAGTATTTGAAGCTAAACTATTCGTTTCGCATGCATTCCAAGATAACCCTTCTAATTCACATTGTTTTGATGCTAAAACATGTGTTTCGCAAGGATTTGAAGCTAACTCGTTTGTTTCGCATGATGTTGAAGCTAACTGAAGTGTATCAAAAGTATTTGAAGCTAAACCATTTGCTTCGCATGGATTCGAAGATATGCCTTCTACTTCGCATTGATTTTAATCTAAATCATGTCTTTCGCATGGATTTAAAGCTAACTCGTTTGTTTTGCATGGAGTTGAAGCTGAATCATGTATATCACAAGTATTTGAAGCTAAACTATTCGTTTCGCATGGATTCGAAGATAAGTCTTCCACTTCGCATTGATTTGATGCTAAATCATGTGTTTCGCAAGGATTTGAAGCTAACTCGTTTGTTTCGCATGATGTTGAAGCTAACTCAAGTGTATCAAAAGTATTTGAAGCTAAACCATTTGCTTCGCATGGATTCGAAGATAAGCCTTCTACTTCGCATTGATTTTAATCTAAATCATGTCTTTCGCATGGATTTAAAGCTAACTCGTTTGTTTCGCATGCAGTTGAAGCTAAATCATGTATATCACAAGTATTTGAAGCTAAACCATTTGCTTCGCATGGATTCGAAGATCAGCTTTCTACTTCGCATTGATTTGATGCTAAATCATGTGTTTCGCATGGATTTGAAGCTAACTCGTCTGTTTCGCATGCTGTTGAAGCTAAATCATGTATACCACAAGTATTTGAAGCTATATCATACGTTTCGCATGCATTCCAAGATAACCCTTCTAATTCGCATTGAGTTGAAGATAAATCATGTGTTTCGCTTGGATTTGAAGCTAACTCGTTTGTTTCGCATGCTGGTGAAGCTAAATCATGTATATCACAAGTATTTGAAGCTATATCATACGTTTCGCATGGATTCCAAGATAACCCTTCTAAATCGCATTGATTTGAATCTAAATCATGTGTTTCGCATGGATTTGAAGCTAACTCGTTTGTTTCGCATGCTGTTGAAGCTAAATCATGTATATCACAAGTATTTGCAGCTAAACCATTTGTTACGCATGGATTCGAAGATCAGCCTTCTACTTCGCATTGATTTGATGCTAAATCATGTGTTTCGAATGGATTTGAAGCTAACTCGTTTGTTTCGCATGATGTTGAAGCTAACTGAAGTGTATCAAAAGTATTTGAAGCTAAACCATTTGCTTCGCATGGATTCGAAGATAAGCCTTCTACTTCGCATTGATTTGAAGCTAAATCATGTGTTTCGCATGGATTTGAAGCTAACTCGTTTTTTCGCATGCTGTTGAAGCTTAATCATGTATATCACAAGTATTTGTAGCTATATCATACGTTTCGCATGGATTCCAAGACAACCCTTCTAATTCGCATTGATTTGAAGCTAAATCATGTGTTTCGCATGGATCTAACGCTAACTCGTTTGTTTCGCATGCAGTTGAAGCTGAATCATGCATATCACAAGTATTTGAAGCTAAACTATTCGTTTCGCATGGATTCGAAGATAAGTCTTCCACTTCGCATTGATTTGATGCTAAATCATGTGTTTCGCAACGATTTGAAGCTAACTCCTTTGTTTCGCATGATGTTGAAGCTAACTCAAGTGTATCAAAAGTATTTGAAGCTAAACCATTTGCTTCGCATGGATTCGAAGATAAGCCTTCTACTTCGCATTGATTTTAATCTAAATCATGTCTTTCGCATGGATTTAAAGCTAACTCGTTTGTTTCGAATGCAGTTGAAGCTGAATCATGTATATCACAAGTATTTGAAGCTAAACTATTCGTTTCGCATGGATTCGAAGGTAAGCCTTCCACTTCGCATTGATTTGATGCTAAATCATGTGTTCCGCATGGATTTTAAGCTAACTCGTTTGTTTCGCATGCAGTTGAAGCTAAATCATGTATATCACAAGTATTTGAAGCTAAACCATTTGCTTCGCATGGATTCGAAGATCAGCCTTCTACTTCGCATTGATTTGATGTTAAATCATGTGTTTCGCATGGATTTGAAGCTAACTCGTCTGTTTCGCATGCTGTTGAAGCTAAATCATGTATACCACAAGTATTTGAAGCTATATCATACGTTTCGCATGCATTCCAAGATAACCCTTCTAATTCGCATTGATTTGAAGATAAATCATGTGTTTCGCTTGGATTTGAAGCTAACTCGTTTGTTTCGCATGCTGGTGAAGCTAAATCATGTATATCACAAGTATTTGAAGCTATATCATACGTTTCGCATGGATTCCAAGATAACCCTTCAATTCGCATTGATTTGAAGATAAATCATGTGTTTCGCTTGGATTTGAAGCTAACTCGTTTGTTTCGCATGCTGGTGAAGCTAAATCATGTATATCACAAGTATTTGAAGCTATATCATACGTTTCGCATGGATTCCAATATAACCCTTCTAATTCGCATTGATTTGAATCTAAATCATGTGTTTCGCATGGATTTGAAGCTAACTCGTTTATTTTGCATACTGTTGAAGCTAAATCATGTAATCACAAGTATTTGCAGCTAAACCATTTGCTTCGCATGGATTCGAAGATCAGCTTTCTACTTCGCATTGATTTGAGGCTAAATCATGTGTTTCGCTTGGTTTTGAAGCTAACTCGTTTTTTTCGCATGCAGTTGTAGCTAAATCATGTATATCACAAGTATTTGAAGCTAAACCATTTGTTTCGCATGGATTCGAAGATGAGCCTTCTACTTCGCATTGATTTTAATCTAAATCATGTGTTTCGCATGGATTTAAAGCTAACTCGTTTGTTTCGCATGCAGTTGAAGCTGAATCATGTATATCACAAGTATTTGAAGCTAAACTATTCGTTTCGCATGGTTTCGAAGATAAGTCTTCCACATCGCATTGATTTGATGCAAAATCATGTGTTTCGCAAGGATTTGAAGCTAACTCGTTTGTTTCGCATGCTGTTGAAGCTAACTCAAGTGTATCAAAAGTATTTGAAGCTAAACCATTTGCTTCGCATGGATTCGAAGATCAGCCTTCTACTTCGCATTGATTTGATGCTAAATCATGTGTTTCGCATGGATTTGAAGCTAACTCGTTCGTTTCGCATGCTGTTGAAGCTAAATCATGTATATCACAAGTATTTGAAGCTATATCATACGTTTCGCATGGATTCCAAGATAACCCTTCTAATTCGCATTGATTTGAATCTAAATCATGTGTTTCGCATGGATTTGAAGCTAACTCGTTTATTTTGCATACTGTTGAAGCTAAATCATGTAATCACAAGTATTTGCAGCTAAACCATTTGCTTCGCATGGATTCGAAGATCAGCTTTCTATTTCGCATTGATTTGAAGCTAAATCATGTGTTCCGCATGGATTTTAAGCTAACTCGTTTGTTTCGCATGCAGTTGAAGCTAAATCATGTATATCACAAGTATTTGAAGCTAAACCATTTGTTTCGCATGGATTCGAAAATAAGCCTTCTACTTCGCATTGATTTTAATCTAAATCATGTGTTTCGCATGGATTTGAAGCTAACTCGTTTGTTTCGCATGCTGTTGAAGCTAAATCATGTATATCACAAGTATTTGAAGCTATATCATACGTTTCGCATGCATTCCAAGATAACACTTCTAATTCGCATTGATTTGAAGATAAATCATGTGTTTCGCTTGGATTTGAAGCTAGCTCATTTTTTTCGCATGCAGTTGTAGCTAAATCATGTATATCACAACTATTTGAAGCTAAACCATTTGTTTCGCATGGATTCGAAGATAAGCCTTCTACTTCGCATTGATTTTAATCTAAATCATGTGTTTCGCATGGATTTGAAGCTTAACTCGTTTGTTTCGCATGCTGTTGAAGCTAAATCATGTATATCACAACTATTTGAAGCTAAACCATTTGTTTCGCATGCATTCCAAGATAACACTTCTAATTCGCATTGATTTTAATCTAAATCATGTGTTTCGCATGGATTTAAAGCTAACTCGTTTGTTTCGCATGCAGTTGAAGCTGAATCATGTATATCACAAGTATTTGAAGCTAAACTATTCGTTTCGCATGCATTCCAAGATAACCCTTCTAATTCGCATTGATTTGATGCTAAAACATGTGTTTCGCAAGGATTTGCAGCTAACTCGTTTGTTTCGCATGATGTTGAAGCTAACTGAAGTGTATCAAAAGTATTTGAAGCTAAACCATTTGCTTCGCATGGATACGAAGATAAGCCTTCTACTTCGCATTGATTTTAATCTAAATCATGTCTTTCGCATGGATTTAAAGCTAACTCGTTTGTTTTGCATGCAGTTGAAGCTGAATCATGTATATCACAAGTATTTGAAGCTAAACTATTCGTTTCGCATGGATTCGAAGATAAGTCTTCCACTTCGCATTGATTTGATGCTAAATCATGTGTTTCGCAAGGATTTGAAGCTAACTCGTTTGTTTCGCATGATGTTGAAGCTAACTCAAGTGTATCAAAAGTATTTGAAGCTAAACCATTTGCTTCGCATGGATTCGAAGATAAGCCTTCTACTTCGCGTTGATTTTAATCTAAATCATGTCTTTCGCATGGATTTAAAGCTAACTCGTTTGTTTCGCATGCAGTTGAAGCTAAATCATGTATATCACAAGTATTTGAAGCTAAACCATTTGCTTCGCATGGATTCGAAGATCAGCTTTCTACTTCGCATTGATTTGATGCTAAATCATGTGTTTCGCATGGATTTGAAGCTAACTCGTCTGTTTCGCATGCTGTTGAAGCTAAATCATGTATACCACAAGTATTTGAAGCTATATCATACGTTTCGCATGCATTCCAAGATAACCCTTCTAATTCGCATTGAGTTGAAGATAAATCATGTGTTTCGCTTGGATTTGAAGCTAACTCGTTTGTTTCGCATGCTGGTGAAGCTAAATCATGTATATCACAAGTATTTGAAGCTATATCATACGTTTCGCATGGATTCCAAGATAACCCTTCTAAATCGCATTGATTTGAATCTAAATCATGTGTTTCGCATGGATTTGAAGCTAACTCGTTTGTTTCGCATGCTGTTGAAGCTAAATCATGTATATCACAAGTATTTGCAGCTAAACCATTTGTTACGCATGGATTCGAAGATCAGCCTTCTACTTCGCATTGATTTGATGCTAAATCATGTGTTTCGAATGGATTTGAAGCTAACTCGTTTGTTTCGCATGATGTTGAAGCTAACTGAAGTGTATCAAAAGTATTTGAAGCTAAACCATTTGCTTCGCATGGATTCGAAGATAAGCCTTCTACTTCGCATTGATTTGAAGCTAAATCATGTGTTTCGCATGGATTTGAAGCTAACTCGTTTTTTCGCATGCTGTTGAAGCTTAATCATGTATATCACAAGTATTTGTAGCTATATCATACGTATCGCATGGATTCCAAGACAACCCTTCTAATTCGCATTGATTTGAAGCTAAATCATGTGTTTCGCATGGATCTAACGCTAACTCGTTTGTTTCGCATGCAGTTGAAGCTGAATCATGCATATCACAAGTATTTGAAGCTAAACTATTCGTTTCGCATGGATTCGAAGATAAGTCTTCCACTTCGCATTGATTTGATGCTAAATCATGTGTTTCGCAAGGATTTGAAGCTAACTCGTTTGTTTCGCATGATGTTGAATCTAACTCAAGTGTATCAAAAGTATTTGAAGCTAAACCATTTGCTTCGCATGGATTCGAAGATAAGCCTTCTACTTCGCATTGATTTAATCTAAATCATGTCTTTCGCATGGATTTAAAGCTAACTCGTTTGTTTCGAATGCAGTTGAAGCTGAATCATGTATATCACAAGTATTTGAAGCTAAACTATTCGTTTCGCATGGATTCGAAGGTAAGCCTTCCACTTCGCATTGATTTGATGCTAAATCATGTGTTCCGCATGGATTTTAAGCTAACTCGTTTGTTTCGCATGCAGTTGAAGCTAAATCATGTATATCACAAGTATTTGAAGCTAAACCATTTGCTTCGCATGGATTCGAAGATCAGCCTTCTACTTCGCATTGATTTGATGTTAAATCATGAGTTTCGCATGGATTTGAAGCTAACTCGTCTGTTTCGCATGCTGTTGAAGCTAAATCATGTATACCACAAGTATTTGAAGCTATATCATACGTTTCGCATGCATTCCAAGATAACCCTTCTAATTCGCATTGATTTGAAGATAAATCATGTGTTTCGCTTGGATTTGAAGCTAACTCGTTTGTTTCGCATGCTGGTGAAGCTAAATCATGTATATCACAAGTATTTGAAGCTATATCATACGTTTCGCATGGATTCCAAGATAACCCTTCCAATTCGCATTGATTTGAAGATAAATCATGTGTTTCGCTTGGATTTGAAGCTAACTCGTTTGTTTCGCATGCTGTTGAAGCTAAATCATGTATACCACAAGTATTTGAAGCTATATCATACGTTTCGCATGCATTCCAAGATAACCCTTCTAATTCGCATTGAGTTGAAGATAAATCATGTGTTTCGCTTGGATTTGAAGCTAACTCGTTTGTTTCGCATGCTGGTGAAGCTAAATCATGTATATCACAAGTATTTGAAGCTATATCATACGTTTCGCATGGATTCCAAGATAACCCTTCTAAATCGCATTGATTTGAATCTAAATCATGTGTTTCGCATGGATTTGAAGCTAACTCGTTTGTTTCGCATGCTGTTGAAGCTAAATCATGTATATCATAAGTATTTGCAGCTAAACCATTTGTTACGCATGGATTCGAAGATCAGCCTTCTACTTCGCATTGATTTGATGCTAAATCATGTGTTTCGAATGGATTTGAAGCTAACTCGTTTGTTTCGCATGATGTTGAAGCTAACTGAAGTGTATCTTCGCATGGATTCGAAGATAGCCTTCTACTTCGCATTGATTTGAAGCTAAATCATGTGTTTCGCATGGATTTGAAGCTAACTCGTTTTTTCGCATGCTGTTGAAGCTAATCATGTATATCACAAGTATTTGTAGCTATATCATACGTTTCGCATGGATTCCAAGACAACCCTTCTAATTCGCATTGATTTGAAGCTAAATCATGTGTTTCGCATGGATCTAACGCTAACTCGTTTGTTTCGCATGCAGTTGAAGCTGAATCATGCATATCACAAGTATTTGAAGCTAAACTATTCGTTTCGCATGGATTCGAAGATAAGTCTTCCACTTCGCATTGATTTGATGCTAAATCATGTGTTTCGCAAGGATTTGAAGCTACTCGTTTGTTTCGCATGATGTTGAAGCTAACTCAAGTGTATCAAAAGTATTTGAAGCTAAACCATTTGCTTCGCATGGATTCGAAGATAAGCCTTCTACTTCGCATTGATTTTAATCTAAAATCATGTCTTTCGCATGGATTTAAAGCTAACTCATTTGTTTCGCATCCTGTTGAAGCTAAATCAAGTGTATCAAAAGTATTTGAAGCTAAACCATTTGCTTCGCATGGATTCGAAGATCAGCCTTCTACTTCGCATTGATTTGAAGCTAAATCATGTGTTCCGCATGGATTTAAGCTAACTCGTTTGTTTCGCATGCAGTTGAAGCTAAATCATGTATATCACAAGTATTTGAAGCTAAACCATTTGTTTCGCATGGATTCGAAGATCAGCCTTCTACTTCGAATTGATTTGATGCTAAATCATGTGTTTCGCATGGATTTGAAGCTAACTCGTTTGTTTCGCATGCTGTTGAAGCTAAATCATGTATATCACAAGTATTTGAAGCTATATCATACGTTTCGCATGGATTCCAAGATAACCCTTCTAATTCGCATTGATTTGAAGCTAAATCATGTGTTTTGCATGGATTTGAATCTAACTCGTTTGTTTCCCATGCTGTTGAAACTAAATCATGTATATCACAAGTATTTGAAGCTAAACCATTTGTATCGCATGGATCGAAGATAAGCCTCCTACTTCGCATTGATTTGAAGCTAAATCATGTGTTTCGCATGGATTTGAAGCTAACTCGTTTGTTTCGCATGCTGTTGAAGCTAAATCATATATATCACAAGTATTTGAAGCTAAACCATTGTTTCGCATTTATTCGAAGCTAAGCCTTCTACTTCGCATTGATTTGAGGCTAAATCATGTGTTTCGCTCGGTTTTGAAGCTAACTCGTTTGTTTCGCATGCTGTTGAAGCTAAATTATGTATATCACAAGTATTTGAAGCTATATCATACGTTTCGCATGGATTCCAAGATAACCCATCTAATTCGCATTGATTTGAATCTAAATCATGTGTTTCGCATGGATTTGAAGCTAACTCGTTTATTTTGCATACTGTTGAAGCTAAATCATGTAATCACAAGTATTTGCAGCTAAACCATTTGCTTCGCATGGATTCGAAGATCAGCTTTCTACTTCGCATTGATTTGAAGCTAAATCATGTGTTCCGCATGGATTTTAAGCTAACTCGTTTGTTTCGCATGCAGTTGAAGCTAAATCATGTATATCACAAGTATTTGAAGCTAAACCATTTGTTTCGCATGGATTCGAAAATAAGCCTTCTACTTCGCATTGATTTTAATCTAAATCATGTGTTTCGCATGGATTTGAAGCTAACTCGTTTTTTCGCATGCTGTTGAAGCTAAATCATGTATATCACAAGTATTTGTAGCTATATCATACGTTTCGCATGGATTCCAAGACAACCCTTCTAATTCGCATTGATTTGAAGCTAAATCATGTGTTTCGCATGGATCTAACGCTAACTCGTTTGTTTCGCATGCAGTTGAAGCTGAATCATGCATATCACAAGTATTTGAAGCTAAACTATTCGTTTCGCATGGATTCGAAGATAAGTCTTCCACTTCGCATTGATTTGATGCTAAATCATGTGTTTCGCAAGGATTTGAAGCTAACTCGTTTGTTTCGCATGATGTTGAAGCTAACTCAAGTGTATCAAAAGTATTTGAAGCTAAACCATTTGCTTCGCATGGATTCGAAGATAAGCCTTCTACTTCGCATTGATTTTAATCTAAATCATGTCTTTCGCATGGATTTAAAGCTAACTCGTTTGTTTCGCATGCAGTTGAAGCTAAATCATGTATATCACAAGTATTTGAAGCTAAACCATTTGCTTCGCATGGATTCGAAGATCAGCTTTCTACTTCGCATTGATTTGATGCTAAATCATGTGTTTCGCATGGATTTGAAGCTAACTCGTCTGTTTCGCATGCTGTTGAAGCTAAATCATGTATACCACAAGTATTTGAAGCTATATCATACGTTTCGCATGCATTCCAAGATAACCCTTCTAATTCGCATTGATTTGAAGATAAATCATGTGTTTCGCTTGGATTTGAAGCTAACTCGTTTGTTTCGCATGCTGGTGAAGCTAAATCATGTATATCACAAGTATTTGAAGCTATATCATACGTTCGCATGGATTCCAAGATAACCCTTCTAATTCGCATTGATTTGAATCTAAATCATGTGTTTCGCATGGATTTGAAGCTAACTCGTTTATTTTGCATACTGTTGAAGCTAAATCATGTAATCACAAGTATTTGCAGCTAAACCATTTGCTTCGCATGGATTCGAAGATCAGCTTTCTACTACGCATTGATTTGAAGCTAAATCATGTGTTCCGCATGGATTTTAAGCTAACTCGTTTGTTTCGCATGCAGTTGAAGCTAAATCATGTATATCACAAGTATTTGAAGCTAAACCATTTGTTTCGCATGGATTCGAAAATAAGCCTTCTACTTCGCATTGATTTTGATCTAAATCATGTGTTTCGCATGGATTTGAAGCTAACTCGTTTGTTTCGCATGCTGTTGAAGCTAAATCATGTATATCACAAGTATTTGAAGCTATATCATACGTTTCGCATGCATTCCAAGATAACACTTCTAATTCGCATTGATTTGAAGATAAATCATGTGTTTCGCTTGGATTTGAAGGTAGCTCATTTTTTTCGCATGCAGTTGTAGTTAAATCATGTATATCACAACTATTTGAAGCTAAACCATTTGTTTCGCATGGATTCGAAGATAAGCCATCTACTTCGCATTGATTTTAATCTAAATCATGTGTTTCGCATGGATTTAAAGCTAACTCCTTTGTTTCGCATGCAGTTGAAGCTGAATCAAGTATATCACAAGTATTTGAAGCTAAACTATTCGTTTCGCATGCATTTCAAGATAACCCTTCTAATTCGCATTGATTTGATGCTAAAACATGTGTTTCGCAAGGATTTGAAGCTAACTCGTTTGTTTCGCATGATGTTGAAGCTAACTGAAGTGTATCAAAAGTATTTGAAGCTAAACCATTTGCTTCGCATGGATACGAAGATAAGCCTTCTACTTCGCATTGATTTTAATCTAAATCATGTCTTTCGCATGGATTTAAAGCTAACTCGTTTGTTTTGCATGGAGTTGAAGCTGAATCATGTATATCACAAGTATTTGAAGCTAAACTATTCGTTTCGCATGGATTCGAAGATAAGTCTTCCACTTCGCATTGATTTGATGCTAAATCATGTGTTTCGCAAGGATTTGAAGCTAACTCGTTTGTTTCGCATGATGTTGAAGCTAACTCAAGTGTATCAAAAGTATTTGAAGCTAAACCATTTGCTTCGCATGGATTCGAAGATAAGCCTTCTACTTCGCATTGATTTTAATCTAAATCATGTCTTTCGCATGGATTTAAAGCTAACTCGTTTGTTTCGCATGCAGTTGAAGCTAAATCATGTATATCACAAGTATTTGAAGCTAAACCATTTGCTTCGCATGGATTCGAAGATCAGCTTTCTACTTCGCATTGATTTGATGCTAAATCATGTGTTTCGCATGGATTTGAAGCTAACTCGTCTGTTTCGCATGCTGTTGAAGCTAAATCATGTATACCACAAGTATTTGAAGCTATATCATACGTTTCGCATGCATTCCAAGATAACCCTTCTAATTCGCATTGAGTTGAAGATAAATCATGTGTTTCGCTTGGATTTGAAGCTAACTCGTTTGTTTCGCATGCTGGTGAAGCTAAATCATGTATATCACAAGTATTTGAAGCTATATCATACGTTTCGCATGGATTCCAAGATAACCCTTCTAAATCGCATTGATTTGAATCTAAATCATGTGTTTCGCATGGATTTGAAGCTAACTCGTTTGTTTCGCATGCTGTTGAAGCTAAATCATGTATATCATAAGTATTTGCAGCTAAACCATTTGTTACGCATGGATTCGAAGATCAGCCTTCTACTTCGCATTGATTTGAAGCTAAATCATGTGTTTTGCATGGATTTGAATCTCACTCGTTTGTTTCCCATGCTGTTGAAGCTAAATCATATATATCACAAGTATTTGAAGCTAAACCATTTGTTTCGCATTTATTCGAAGCTAAGCCTTCTACTTCGTATTGATTTGAGGCTAAATCATGTGTTTCGCTCGGTTTTGAAGCTAACTCGTTTGTTTCGCATGCTGTTGAAGCTAAATCATGTATACCACAAGTATTTGAAGCTATATCATACGTTTCGCATGCATTCCAAGATAACCCTTCTAATTCGCATTGAGTTGAAGATAAATCATGTGTTTCGCTTGGATTTGAAGCTAACTCGTTTGTTTCGCATGCTGGTGAAGCTAAATCATGTATATCACAAGTATTTGAAGCTATATCATACGTTTCGCATGGATTCCAAGATAACCCTTCTAAATCGCATTGATTTGAATCTAAATCATGTGTTTCGCATGGATTTGAAGCTAACTCGTTTGTTTCGCATGCTGTTGAAGCTAAATCATGTATATCATAAGTATTTGCAGCTAAACCATTTGTTACGCATGGATTCGAAGATCAGCCTTCTACTTCGCATTGATTTGATGCTAAATCATGTGTTTCGAATGGATTTGAAGCTAACTCGTTTGTTTCGCATGATGTTGAAGCTAACTGAAGTGTATCAAAAGTATTTGAAGCTAAACCATTTGCTTCGCATGGATTCGAAGATAAGCCTTCTACTTCGCATTGATTTGAAGCTAAATCATGTGTTTCGCATGGATTTGAAGCTAACTCGTTTTTTCGCATGCTGTTGAAGCTAAATCATGTATATCACAAGTATTTGTAGCTATATCATACGTTTCGCATGGATTCCAAGACAACCCTTCTAATTCGCATTGATTTGAAGCTAAATCATGTGTTTCGCATGGATTTAACGCTAACTCGTTTGTTTCGCATGCAGTTGAAGCTGAATCATGTATATCACAAGTATTTGAAGCTAAACTATTCGTTTCGCATGGATTCGAAGATAAGTCTTCCACTTCGCATTGATTTGATGCTAAATCATGTGTTTCGCAAGGATTTGAAGCTAACTCGTTTGTTTCGCATGATGTTGAAGCTAACTTAAGTGTATCAAAAGTATTTGAAGCTAAACCATTTGCTTCGCATGGATTCGAAGATAAGCCTTCTACTTCGCATTGATTTTAATCTAAATCATGTCTTTCGCATGGATTTAAAGCTAACTCGTTTGTTTCGCATGCAGTTGAAGCTAAATCATGTATATCACAAGTATTTGAAGCTAAACCATTTGCTTCGCATGGATTCGAAGATCAGCTTTCTACTTCGCATTGATTTGATGTTAAATCATGTGTTTCGCATGGATTTGAAGCTAACTCGTCTGCTTCGCATGCTGTTGAAGCTAAATCATGTATACCACAAGTATTTGAAGCTATATCATACGTTTCGCATGCTTTCCAAGATAACCCTTCTAATTCGCATTGATTTGAAGATAAATCATGTGTTTCGCTTGGATTTGAAGCTAACTCGTTTGTTTCGCATGCTGTTGAAGCTAAATCATGTATATCACAAGTATTTGAAGCTATATCATACGTTTCGCATGGATTCCAAGATAACCCTTCTAAATCGCATTGATTTGAATCTAAATCATGTGTTTCGCATGGATTTGTAGCTAACTCGTTTGTTTCGCATGCTGTTGAAGCTAAATCATGTATATCACAAGTATTTGCAGCTAAACCATTTGCTACGCATGGATTCGAAAATCAGCCTTCTACTTCGCATTGATTTGATGCTAAATCATGTGTTTCGAATGGATTTGAAGCTAACTCGTTTGTTTCGCATGATGTTGAAGCTAACTGAAGTGTATCAAAAGTATTTGAAGCTAAACCATTTGCTTCGCATGGATTCGAAGATAACCCTTCTACTTCGCATTGATTTGAAGCTAAATCATGTGTTTCGCATGGATTTGAAGCTATCTCGTTTTTTCGCATGCTGCTGAAGCTAAATCATGTATATCACAAGTATTTGTAGCTATATCATACGTTTCGCATGGATTCCAAGACAACCCTTCTAATTCGCATTGATTTGAAGCTAAATCATGTGTTTCGCATGGATCTAACGCTAACTCGTTTGTATCGCATGCAGTTGAAGCTGAATCATGCATATCACAAGTATTTGAAGCTAAACTATTCGTTTCGCATGGATTCGAAGATAAGTTTTCCACTTCGCATTGATTTGATGCTAAATCATGTGTTTCGCAAGGATTTGAAGCTAACTCGTTTGTTTCGCATGATGTTGAAGCTAACTCAAGTGTATCAAAAGTATTTGAAGCTAAACCATTTGCTTCGCATGGATTCGAAGATAAGCCTTCTACTTCGCATTGATTTTAATCTAAATCATGTCTTTCGCATGGATTTAAAGCTAACTCGTTTGTTTCGAATGCAGTTGAAGCTGAATCATGTATATCACAAGTATTTGAAGCTAAACCATTTGCTTCGCATGGATTCGAAGATCAGCCTTCTACTTCGCATTGATTTGATGTTAAAACATGTGTTTCGCATGGATTTGAAGCTAACTCGTCTGTTTCGCATGCTGTTGAAGCTAAATCATGTATATCACAAGTATTTGAAGCTATATCATACGTTTCGCATGCATTCCAAGATAACCCTTCTAATTCGCATTGATTTGAAGATAAATCATGTGTTTCGCTTGGATTTGAAGCTAAATCGTTTGTTTCGCATCCTGTTGAAGCTAAATCAAGTGTATCAAAAGTATTTGAAGCTAAACCATTTGCTTCGCATGGATTCGAAGATCAGCCTTCTACTTCGCATTGATTTGAAGCTAAATCATGTGTTCCGCATGGATTTTACGCTAACTCGTTTGTATCGCATGCAGTTGAAGCTAAATCATGTATATCACAAGTATTTGAAGCTAAACCATTTGTTTCGCATGGATTCGAAGATAAGCCTTCTACTTCGCATTGATTTTAATCTAAATCATGTGTTTCGCATGGATTTGAATCTAACTCGTTTGTTTCGGATGCTGTTGAAGCTAAATCATGTATATCACAAGTATTTGAAGCTATATCATTTGTTTCGCATGGATTCGACGATAACCCTTCTAATTCGCATTGATTTGAAGCTAAATCATGTGTTTCGCATGGATTTAAAGCTAACTCGTTTGTTTCGCATGCAGTTGAAGCTGAATCATGTATATCACAAGTATTTGAAGCTAAACTATTCGTTTCGCATGGATTCGAAGATAAGTCTTCCACTTCGCATTGATGTGATGCTAAATCATGTGTTTCGCAAGGATTTGAAGCTAACTCGTTTGTTTCGCATGCTGTTAAAGCTAACTCAAGTGTATCAAAAGTATTTGAAGCTAAACCATTTGCTTCGCATGGATTCGAAGATCAGCCTTCTACTTCGCATTGATTTCATGCTAAATCATGTGTTTCGCATGGATTTGAAGCTAACTCGTTTTTTTTCGCATGCTGTTGAAGCTAAATTATGTACATCACATGTATTTGAAGCTAAACCATTTCTATCGCATGGAACCGAAGATAAGCCTCCTACTTCGCATTGATTTGAAGCTAAATCATGTGTTCGCATGGTTTTGAAGCTAACTCGTTTGATTCGCGAGCAGTTGAAGCTAAATCAAGTGTATCACAAGTATTTGAAGCTAAACCATTTGCTTCGCATGGATTCGAAGATCAGCCTTCTACTTCGCATTGATTTGAAGTTAAATCATGTGTCCTGCATGGATTTTAAGCGAACACGTTTGTTTCGCATGCAGTTGAAACTAAATCATGTATTTTACAAGTATTTGTAGCTAAACCATTCGTTTCGCATGGATTCGAAGATCAGCCTTCTACTTCGCATTGATTTCATGCTAAATCATGTGTTTCGCATGGATTTGAAGCTAACTCGTTTTTTTTCGCATGCTGTTGAAGCTAAATTATGTACATCACATGTATTTGAAGCTAAACCATTTCTATCGCATGGAACCGAAGATAAGCCTCCTACTTCGCATTGATTTGAAGCTAAATCATGTGTTCGCATGGTTTTGAAGCTAACTCGTTTGATTCGCGAGCAGTTGAAGCTAAATCAAGTGTATCACAAGTATTTGAAGCTAGACCATTTGCTTCGCATGGATTCGAAGATCAGCCTTCTACTTCGCAATTGATTTGAAGCTAAATCATGTGTTTCGCATGGATTTGAAGCTAACTCGTTTGTTTCGGATGCTGTTGAAGGTAAATCATGTATATCACACGTATTTGAAGCTATATCATTTGTTTCGCATGGATTCGAAGATAACCCTTCTAATTCGCATTGATTTGAGGCTAAATCAGGTGTTTCGCTTGGATTTGAAGCTAACTCGTTTTTTTCGCTAGTAGTTGAAGCTAAATCATGCATATCACAAGTATTTGATGCTAAACCATTTGGTTCGCATTTATTCGAAGCTAAGCCATCTACTTCGCATTGATTTGAGGCTAAATCATGTGTTTCACTTGGTTTTGAAGCTAACTCGTTTTTTTCGCATGCTGTTGTAGCTAAATCATGTATATCACAAGTATTTGAAGCTAAACCATTTGTATCGCATGGGATCGAAGATAAGCCTCCTACTCCGCATTGATTTGAAGCTAAATCATGTGTTTCGCATGGATTTGAAGCTAACTCGTTTGTTTCGCATGCTGTTGAAGCTAAATCATATATATCACAAGTATTTGAAGCTAAACCATTTGTTCCGCATTTATTCGAAGCTAAGCCTTCTACTTCCCATTGATTTGAGGCTAAATCATGTGTTTCGCTTGGTTTTGAAGCTAACTCTTTTTTTTCGCACGCAGTTGTAGCTAAATCATGTATATCACAAGCATTTGAAGCTAAACCATTTGTTTCGCATGGATTCGAAGATAAGCCTTCTACTTCGCATTGATTTTAATCTAAATCATGTGTTTCGCATGGATTTAAAGCTAACTCGTTTGTTTCGCATGCAGTTGAAGCTGAATCATGTATATCAAAAGTATTTGAAGCTAAACCATTTGCTTCGCATGGATTCGAAGATCAGCTTTCTACTTCGCATTGATTTGAAGCTAAATCATGTGTTCCGCATGGATTTTAAGCTAACTCGTTTGTTTCGCATGCAGTTGAATCTAAATCATGTATATCACAAGGATTTGAAGCTAAACCATTTGTTTCGCATGGATTCGAAAATAAGCCTTCTACTTCGCATTGATTTTAATCTAAATCACGTTTTTCGCATGGATTAGCAGCTAACTCGTTTGTTTCGCATGCAGTTGAAGCTAAATCATGTATATCACAAGTATTTGAAGCTAAACCATTTGCTTCGCATGGATTCGAAGATCAGCCTTCTACTTCGCATTGATTTGATGTTAAATCATGTGTTTCGCATGGATTTGAAGCTAACTCGTCTGTTTCGCATGCTGTTGAAGCTAAATCATGTATATCACAAGTATTTGAAGCTATATCATACGTTTCGCATGCATTCCAAGATAACCCTTCTAATTCGCATTGATTTGATGCTAAAACATGTGTTTCGCAAGGATTTGTAGCTAACTCGTTTGTTTCGCATGATGTTGAAGCTAACTGAAGTGTATCAAAAGTATTTGAAGCTAAACCATTTGATTCGCATGGATTCGAAGATAAGCCTTCTACTTCGCATTGATTTTAATCTAAATCATGTCTTTCGCATGGATTTAAAGATAACTCGTTTGTTTTGCATGCAGTTGAAGCTGAATCATGTATATCACAAGTATTTGAAGCTAAACTATTCGTTTCGCATGGAATCGAAGATAAGCCTTCCACTTCGCATTGATTTGATGCTAAATCATGTGTTCCGCATGGATTTTAAGCTAACTCGTTTGTTTCGCATGCAGTTGAAGCTAAATCATGTATATCACAAGTATTTGAAGCTAAACCATTTGCTTCGCATGGATTCGAAGATCAGCTTTCTACTTCGCATTGATTTGATGCTAAATCATGTGTTTCGCATGGATTTGAAGCTAACTCGTCTGTTTCGCATGCTGTTGAAGCTAAATCATGTATACCACAAGTATTTGAAGCTATATCATACGTTTCGCATGCATTCCAAGATAACCCTTCTAATTCGCATTGATTTGAAGATAAATCATGTGTTTCGCTTGGATTTGAAGCTAACTCGTTTGTTTCGCATGCTGTTGAAGCTAAATCATGTATATCACAAGTATTTGAAGCTATATCATACGTTTCGCATGGATTCCAAGACAACCCTTCTAAATCGCATTGATTTGAATCTAAATCATGTGTTTCGCATGGATTTGAAGCTAACTCGTTTGTTTCGCATGCTGTTGAAGCTAAATCATGTATATCACAAGTATTTGCAGCTAAACCATTTGTTACGCATGGATTCGAAGATCAGCCTTCTACTTCGCATTGATTTGATGCTAAATCATGTGTTTCGAATGGATTTGAAGCTAACTCGTTTGTTTCGCATGCTGTTGAAGCTAACTGAAATGTATCAAAAGTATTTGAAGCTAAACCATTTGCTTCGCATGGATTCGAAGATAAGCCTTCTACTTCGCATTGATTTTAATCTAAATCATGTCTTTCGCATGGATTTAAAGCTAACTCGTTTGTTTTGCATGCAGTTGAAGCTGAATCATGTATATCACAAGTATTTGAAGCTAAACTATTCGTTTCGCATGGCATCGAAGATAAGCCTTCCACTTCGCATTGATTTGATGCTAAATCATGTGTTCCGCATGGATTTTAAGCTAACTCGTTTGTTTCGCATGCAGTTGAAGCTAAATCATGTATATCACAAGTATTTGAAGCTAAACCATTTGCTTCGCATGGATTCGAAGATCAGCTTTCTACTTCGCATTGATTTGATGCTAAATCATGTGTTTCGCATGGATTTGAAGCTAACTCGTCTGTTTCGCATGCTGTTGAAGCTAAATCATGTATACCACAAGTATTTGAAGCTATATCATACGTTTCGCATGCATTCCAAGATAACCCTTCTAATTCGCATTGATTTGAAGATAAATCATGTTTTTCGCTTGGACTTGAAGTTAACTCGTTTGCTTCGCATGCTGTTGAAGCTAAATCATGTATATCACAAGTATTTGAAGCTATATCATATGTTTCGCATGGATTCGAAGATAAGCCTCCTACTTCGCATTGATTTGAAGATAAATCATGTGTTCCGCATGGATTTGAAGCTAACTCGTTTGTTTCGCATGCTGTTGAAGCTAAATAATGTATATCACAAGTATTTGTAGCTATATCATATGTTTCGCATGAATTCGAAGATAACCCTTCTAATTCGCATTGATTTGAAGCTACATCATGTGTTTCGCATGGATTTGAAGCTAACTCGTTTGTTTCGCATGCAGTTGAAGCTGAATCATGAATATCACAAGTATTTGAAGCTAATCTATTCGTTTCGCATGGATTCGATGATAACCCTTCTTCTTCGCATTGATTTGAAGATAAATCATGTTTTTCGCTTGGAGTTGAAGTTAACTCGTTTGCTTCGCATGCTGTTGAAGCTAAATCATGTATATCACAAGTATTTGAAGCTATATCATATGTTTCGCATGGATTCGAAGATAACCCTTCTAATTCGCATTGATTTGAAGATAAATCATGTGTTTCGCATGGATTTGAATCTAACTCGTTTGTTTCGCATGCTGTTGAAGCTAAATCATGTATATCACAAGTATTTGAAGATAAACCATTTGTTTCGCATGGATTCGAAGATAATCCATCTACATCGCATTGATTTGAAGCTAAATCATGTGTTTCGCATGGATTGAAGCTAACTCGTTTGTTTCGCATGCTGTTGAATCTAAATCATGTATATCACAAGTATTTGAAGCTATATCATATGTTTTGCATGGATTCGAAGCTAACCCTTCTAATACGAATTGATTTGAAGCTAAATCATGTGTTTCGCATGGATTTGAAGCTAAACTCGTTTTTTTCGCATGCAGTTGAAGCTAAATCATGTACATCACAAGTATTTGAAGCTAAACCATTTGTCGCATGCATTCGAAGATAATCCATCTACTTCGCATTAATTTGAAGCTAAATCATGTGTTTCGCTTGGATTTGAAGATAACTCGTTTGTTTCGCATGCTGTTGAAGCTAAATCATGTATATCACAAGTATTTGAAGCTAAACCATTTGTTTCGCATGGATTCGAAGATAAGCCTCCTACTTCGCATGGATTTGAAGCTAAATCATGTGTTTCGCATGGATTTGAATCTAACTCGTTTGTTTCGCATGCTGTTGAAGCTACATCGTGTATATCACAAGTATTTGAAGCTATATCATATGTTTCGCATGGATTCGAACATAAGCTTCCTACTTCGCATTGATTTGAAGCTAAATCATGTGTTTCGCTTGGATTTGAAGATAACTCGTTTGTTCCGCATGCTGTTGAAGCTAAATCGTGTATATCACAAGTATTTGAAGCTAAACCATTTGTTTCGCATGGATTCGAAGATAAGCCTCCTACTTCGCATTGATTTGAAGCTAAATCATGTGTTTCGCATGGATTTGAAGCTAACTCGTTTGTTTCGCATGCAGTTGAAGCTGAACCATGTATATCACTAGTATTTGAAGCTAAACTATTCGTTTCGCATGGATTCGAAGGTAAGCCTTCCACTTCACATTGATTTGAAGCTAAATCATGTCTTTCGCATAGATTTGAAGTTAACTCGTTTGTTTCGCATGCAGTTGAAGCTAAATCATGTATATCACAAGTATTTGCAGCTAAACCATTTGTTTCGCATGGATTCGAAGATAACCCTTCTACTTCGCATTGATTTGAAGTTAAATCATGTGTTTCGCATGGATTTGAATCTAACTCGTTTATTTCGCATGCTGTTGAAGCTAAATGATGTATATCGCAAGTATATGAAGCTAATCCAATTGTTTCGCATGGATTCGAACATAAGCCTTCTACTTCGCATTGATTTGAAGCTAAATCATGTGTTTCGCATGGATTTGAATCTAGCTCGTTTGTTTCGCATGCTGTTGAAGCTACATCGTGTATATCACAAGTATTTGAAGCTATATCATATGTTTCGCATGGATTCGAAGATAAGCCTCCTACTTCGCATTGATTTGAAGCTAAATCATGTGTTTCGCATGGATTTGAAGCTAACTCGTTTGTTTCGCATGCAGTTGAAGCTGAACCATGTATATCACAAGTATTTGAAGCTATATCATATGTTTCGCATGGATTCGAAGCTAAGCCTTCTACTTCGCATTGATTTGAAGTTAAATCATGTGTTTCGCATGGATTTGAATCTAACTCGTTTGTTTCGCATGCTGTTGAAGCTGAATCATGTATATCACAAGTATTTGTAGCTATATCATATGTTTCGCATGGATTCGAAGATAACCCTTCTAGTTCGCATTGATTTGAAGTTAAATCATGTGTTTCGTATGGATTTGAATCTAACTCGTTTATTTCGCATGCTGTTGAAGCTAAATCATGTATAACACAAGTATATGAAGCTAATCCAATTGTTTCGCATGGATTCTAACATAAGCCTTCTACTTCGCATTGATTTGAAGCTAAATCATGTGTTTCGCATGGATTTGAATCTAACTCGTTTGTTTCGCATGCTGTTGAAGCTAAATCATGTATATCACAAGTATTTGAAGTTAAACAATTTGTTTCGCATGGTTTCGAAGATAATCCATATACTTCGCATTGATTTGAAGCTAAATCATGTGTTTCGCATGGGTTTGAAGCTAACTCGTTTGTTTCGCCTGCATTTGAAGCTATATCACTTATATTCACAAGTATGTGAAGCTAAATCATTCGTTTCGCATGGATTTGAAGCTAAGCCATCAACTTCGCGTTGACTTGATGCTAAATCATGTGTTTCGCATGGATTTGAAGCTAACTCGTTTGTTTCGCATGCTGTTGAAGCTGAATCATGTATATCACAAGTATTTGTAGCTATATTATATGTTTCGCATGGATTCGAAGATAACCCTTCTAATTCGCATTGATTTGAAGCTAAATCATGTGTTTCGCATGGATTTGAATCTAACTCGTTTGTTTCTCATGCTGTTGGAACTAAATCATGTATATCACAAGTATTTGGAGCTATATCATTTGTTTCGCATTTATTCGAAGATAAGCCTTCTACTTCGCAATGATTTTAATCTAAATCATGTGTTTCGCATGGATTTGAAGCTAACTCGTTTGTTTCGCATGCTGTTGAAGCTAAATCATGTATATCACAAGTATTTGAAGCTATATCATATGTTTCGCATGGATTCGAAGATAAGCCTCCTACTTCGCATTGATTGGAAGATAAATCATGTGTTTCGCATGGATTTGAAGCTAACTCGTTTGTTTCGCATGCTGTTGGAACTAAATCGTGTATATCACAAGTATTTGAAGCTATATCATTTGTTTCGCATTTATTCGAAGATAAGCCTTCTACTTCGAATTGATTTTAATCTAAATCATGTGTTTCGCATGGATTTGAAGCTAACTCGTTTGTTTCGCATGCTGTTGAAGCTAAATCATGTATATCACAAGTATTTGTAGCTATATCATATGTTTCGCATGAATTCGAAGATAACCCTTCCACTTCGTATTCATTTGAAGCTAAATCATGTGTTCCGCATGGATTTGAAGCTAACTCGTTTGTTTCGCATGCAGTTGAAGCTGAATCATGTATATCACAAGTATTTGCGGCTAAACCATTTGTTTCGCATGGATTCGAGGATCAGCCTTCTACTTCGCATTTATTAGATGGTAAATCATGCGTTTCGCATGGATTTGAAGCTAACTCGTTTGTTTCGCATTCTGTTGAAGCTAAATCATGCATATCACAAGTATTTGAAGCTAAACCATTTGTTTCGCATGGATTCGAAGATAAGCCTCCTACTTCGCATTGATTTGAAGCTAAATCATGTGTTCGCATGGATTTGAAGCTACCTCGTTTGTTTCGCATGGTGTTTAAGCTAAATCATGTATATCACAAGTATTTGAAGCTAAACCATTTGTTACGCATGGATTCGAAGATCAGCCTTCTACTTCGCATTGATTTACGGCTAAATCATGTTTTCCGCATGGATTTTAAGCTTAACTCGTTTTTTTCGCATGCAGTTGAAGCTAAGTCATGTATATCACAAGTATTTGAAGCTAAACCATTTGTTTCGCATGGATTCGAAGATAAGCCTTCCACTTCGCATTCATTTGAAGCTAAATCATGTGTTCCGCATGGATTTGAAGCTAACTCGTTTGTTTCGCATGCAGTTGAAGCTGAATCATGTATATCACAAGTATTTGCGGCTAAACCATTTGTTTCGCATGGATTCGAAGGTAACCCTTCTACTTCGCATTGATTTGAAGCTGAATCATGTGTTCCGCATGGATTTGATGCTAACTCGTTTTTTTCGCATGCAGTTGAAGCTGAATCATGTATATCACAAGTATTTGCGGCTAAACCATTTGTTTCGCATGGATTCGAAGGTAACCCTTCTACTTCGCATTGATTTTAATCTAAATCATGTCTTTCGCATGGATTTAAAGCTAACTCGTTTGTTTGGAATGCAGTTGAAGCTGAATCATGTATATCACAAGTATTTGAAGCTAAACCATTTGCTTCGCATGGATTCGAAGATCAGCCTTCTACTTCGCATTGATTTGATGTTAAATCATGTGTTTCGCATGGATTTGAAGCTAACTCGTCTGTTTCGCATGCTGTTGAAGCTAAATCATGTATATCACAAGTATTTGAAGCTATATCATACGTTTCGCATGCATTCCAAGATAACACTTCTAATTCGCATTGATTTGAAGATAAATCATGTGTTTCGCTTGGATTTGAAGCTAACTCGTTTGTTTCGCATCCTGTTGAAGCTAAATCAAGTGTATCAAAAGTATTTGAAGCTAAACCATTTGCTTCGCATGGATTCGAAGATCAGCCTTCTACTTCGCATTGATTTGAAGCTAAATCATGTGTTCCGCATGGATTTTACGCTAACTCGTTTGTATCGCATGCAGTTGAAGCTAAATCATGTATATCACAAGTATTTGAAGCTAAACCATTTGTTTCGCATGGATTCGAAGATAAGCCTTCTACTTCGCATTGATTTTAATCTAAATCATGTGTTTCGCATGGATTTGAATCTAACTCGTTTGTTTCGGATGCTGTTGAAGCTAAATCATGTATATCACAAGTATTTGAAGCTATATCATTTGTTTCGCATGGATTCGACGATAACCCTTCTAATTCGCATTGATTTGAAGCTAAATCATGTGTTTCGCATGGATTTAAAGCTAACTCGTTTGTTTCGCATGCAGTTGAAGCTGAATCATGTATATCACAAGTATTTGAAGCTAAACTATTCGTTTCGCATGGATTCGAAGATAAGTCTTCCACTTCGCATTGATGTGATGCTAAATCATGTGTTTCGCAAGGATTTGAAGCTAACTCGTTTGTTTCGCATGCTGTTAAAGCTAACTCAAGTGTATCAAAAGTATTTGAAGCTAAACCATTTGCTTCGCATGGATTCGAAGATCAGCCTTCTACTTCGCATTGATTTCATGCTAAATCATGTGTTTCGCATGGATTTGAAGCTAACTCGTTTTTTTTCGCATGCTGTTGAAGCTAAATTATGTACATCACATGTATTTGAAGCTAAAACCATTTCTATCGCATGGAACCGAAGATAAGCCTCCTACTTCGCATTGATTTGAAGCTAAATCATGTGTTCGCATGGTTTTGAAGCTAACTCGTTTGATTCGCGAGCAGTTGAAGCTAAATCAAGTGTATCACAAGTATTTGAAGCTAAACCATTTGCTTCGCATGGATTCGAAGATCAGCCTTCTACTTCGCATTGATTTGAAGTTAAATCATGTGTCCTGCATGGATTTTAAGCGAACACGTTTGTTTCGCATGCAGTTGAAACTAAATCATGTATTTTACAAGTATTTGTAGCTAAACCATTCGTTTCGCATGGATTCGAAGATCAGCCTTCTACTTCGCATTGATTTCATGCTAAATCATGTGTTTCGCATGGATTTGAAGCTAACTCGTTTTTTTTCGCATGCTGTTGAAGCTAAATTATGTACATCACATGTATTTGAAGCTAAACCATTTCTATCGCATGGAACCGAAGATAAGCCTCCTACTTCGCATTGATTTGAAGCTAAATCATGTGTTCGCATGGTTTTGAAGCTAACTCGTTTGATTCGCGAGCAGTTGAAGCTAAATCAAGTGTATCACAAGTATTTGAAGCTAGACCATTTGCTTCGCATGGATTCGAAGATCAGCCTTCTACTTCGCAATTGATTTGAAGCTAAATCATGTGTTTCGCATGGATTTGAAGCTAACTCGTTTGTTTCGGATGCTGTTGAAGGTAAATCATGTATATCACACGTATTTGAAGCTATATCATTTGTTTCGCATGGATTCGAAGATAACCCTTCTAATTCGCATTGATTTGAGGCTAAATCAGGTGTTTCGCTTGGATTTGAAGCTAACTCGTTTTTTTCGCTAGTAGTTGAAGCTAAATCATGCATATCACAAGTATTTGATGCTAAACCATTTGGTTCGCATTTATTCGAAGCTAAGCCATCTACTTCGCATTGATTTGAGGCTAAATCATGTGTTTCGCTTGGTTTTGAAGCTAACTCGTTTTTTTCGCATGCTGTTGTAGCTAAATCATGTATATCACAAGTATTTGAAGCTAAACCATTTGTATCGCATGGGATCGAAGATAAGCCTCCTACTCCGCATTGATTTGAAGCTAAATCATGTGTTTCGCATGGATTTGAAGCTAACTCGTTTGTTTCGCATGCTGTTGAAGCTAAATCATATATATCACAAGTATTTGAAGCTAAACCATTTGTTCCGCATTTATTCGAAGCTAAGCCTTCTACTTCCCATTGATTTGAGGCTAAATCATGTTTTTCGCTTGGACTTGAAGTTAACTCGTTTGCTTCGCATGCTGTTGAAGCTAAATCATGTATATCACAAGTATTTGAAGCTATATCATATGTTTCGCATGGATTCGAAGATAAGCCTCCTACTTCGCATTGATTTGAAGATAAATCATGTGTTTCGCATGGATTTGAAGCTAACTCGTTTGTTTCGCATGCTGTTGAAGCTAAATAATGTATATCACAAGTATTTGTAGCTATATCATATGTTTCGCATGAATTCGAAGATAACCTTCTAATTCGCATTGATTTGAAGCTACATCATGTGTTTCGCATGGATTTGAAGCTAACTCGTTTGTTTCGCATGCAGTTGAAGCTGAATCATGAATATCACAAGTATTTGAAGCTAATCTATTCGTTTCGCATGGATTCGATGATAACCTTCTTCTTCGCATTGATTTGAAGATAAATCATGTTTTTCGCTTGGAGTTGAAGTTAACTCGTTTGCTTCGCATGCTGTTGAAGCTAAATCATGTATATCACAAGTATTTGAAGCTATATCATATGTTTCGCATGGATTCGAAGATAACCCTTCTAATTCGCATTGATTGAAGATAAATCATGTGTTTCGCATGGATTTGAATCTAACTCGTTTGTTTCGCATGCTGTTGAAGCTAAATCATGTATATCACAAGTATTGAAGATAAACCATTTGTTTCGCATGGATTCGAAGATAATCCATCTACATCGCATTGATTTGAAGCTAAATCATGTGTTTCGCATGGATTGAAGCTAACTCGTTTGTTTCGCATGCTGTTGAATCTAAATCATGTATATCACAAGTATTTGAAGCTATATCATATGTTTTGCATGGATTCGAAGCTAACCCTTCTTAATACGAATTGATTTGAAGCTAAATCATGTGTTTCGCATGGATTTGAAGCTAAACTCGTTTTTTTCGCATGCAGTTGAAGCTAAATCATGTACATCACAAGTATTTGAAGCTAACCATTTGTCGCATGCATTCGAAGATAATCCATCTACTTCGCATTAATTTGAAGCTAAATCATGTGTTTCGCTGGATTTGAAGATAACTCGTTTGTTTCGCATGCTGTTGAAGCTAAATCATGTATATCACAAGTATTTGAAGCTAAACCATTTGTTTCGCATGGATTCGAAGATAAGCCTCCTACTTCGCATGGATTTGAAGCTAAATCATGTGTTTCGCATGGATTTGAATCTAACTCGTTTGTTTCGCATGCTGTTGAAGCTACATCGTGTATATCACAAGTATTTGAAGCTATATCATATGTTTCGCATGGATTCGAACATAAGCTTCCTACTTCGCATTGATTTGAAGCTAAATCATGTGTTTCGCTTGGATTTGAAGATAACTCGTTTGTTCCGCATGCTGTTGAAGCTAAATCGTGTATATCACAAGTATTTGAAGCTAAACCCATTTGTTTTCGCATGGATTCGAAGATAAGCCTCCTACTTCGCATTGATTTTAAGCTAAATCATGTGTTTCGCATGATTTGAAGCTAACTCGTTTGTTTCGCATGCAGTTGAAGCTGAACCATGTACATCACAAGTATTTGAAGCTAAACCATTTGTCGCATGCATTCGATGATAATCCATCTACTTCGCATTAATTTGAAGCTAAATCATGTGTTTCGCTTGGATTTGAAGATAACTCGTTTGTTCCGCATGCTGTTGAAGCTAAATCATGTATATCACAAGTATTTGAAGCTAAACCATTTGTTTCGCATGGATTCGAAGATAAGCCTCCTACTTCGCATTGATTTGAAGCTACATCATGTGTTTCGCATGGATTTGAAGCTAACTCGTTTGTTTCGCATGCAGTTGAAGCTGAACCATGTATATCACTAGTATTTGAAGCTAAACTATTCGTTTCGCATGGATTCGAAGGTAAGCCTTCCACTTCACATTGATTTGAAGCTAAATCATGTCTTTCGCATAGATTTGAAGTTAACTCGTTTGTTTCGCATGCAGTTGAAGCTAAATCATGTATATCACAAGTATTTGCAGCTAAACCATTTGTTTCGCATGGATTCGAAGATAACCCTTCTACTTCGCATTGATTTGAAGTTAAATCATGTGTTTCGCATGGATTTGAATCTAACTCGTTTATTTCGCATGCTGTTGAAGCTAAATGATGTATATCGCAAGTATATGAAGCTAATCCAATTGTTTCGCATGGATTCGAACATAAGCCTTCTACTTCGCATTGATTTGAAGCTAAATCATGTGTTTCGCATGGATTTGAATCTAGCTCGTTTGTTTCGCATGCTGTTGAAGCTACATCGTGTATATCACAAGTATTTGAAGCTATATCATATGTTTCGCATGGATTCGAAGATAAGCCTCCTACTTCGCATTGATTTGAAGCTAAATCATGTGTTTCGCATGGATTTGAAGCTAACTCGTTTGTTTCGCATGCAGTTGAAGCTGAACCATGTATATCACAAGTATTTGAAGCTATATCATATGTTTCGCATGGATTCGAAGCTAAGCCTTCTACTTCGCATTGATTTGAAGTTAAATCATGTGTTTCGCATGGATTTGAATCTAACTCGTTTGTTTCGCATGCTGTTGAAGCTGAATCATGTATATCACAAGTATTTGTAGCTATATCATATGTTTCGCATGGATTCGAAGATAACCCTTCTAGTTCGCATTGATTTGAAGTTAAATCATGTGTTTCGTATGGATTTGAATCTAACTCGTTTATTTCGCATGCTGTTGAAGCTAAATCATGTATAACACAAGTATATGAAGCTAATCCAATTGTTTCGCATGGATTCTAACATAAGCCTTCTACTTCGCATTGATTTGAAGCTAAATCATGTGTTTCGCATGGATTTGAATCTAACTCGTTTGTTTCGCATGCTGTTGAAGCTAAATCATGTATATCACAAGTATTTGAAGTTAAACAATTTGTTTCGCATGGTTTCGAAGATAATCCATATACTTCGCATTGATTTGAAGCTAAATCATGTGTTTCGCATGGGTTTGAAGCTAACTCGTTTGTTTCGCCTGCATTTGAAGCTATATCACTTATATTCACAAGTATGTGAAGCTAAATCATTCGTTTCGCATGGATTTGAAGCTAAGCCATCAACTTCGCGTTGACTTGATGCTAAATCATGTGTTTCGCATGGATTTGAAGCTAACTCGTTTGTTTCGCATGCTGTTGAAGCTGAATCATGTATATCACAAGTATTTGTAGCTATATTATATGTTTCGCATGGATTCGAAGATAACCCTTCTAATTCGCATTGATTTGAAGCTAAATCATGTGTTTCGCATGGATTTGAATCTAACTCGTTTGTTTCTCATGCTGTTGGAACTAAATCATGTATATCACAAGTATTTGGAGCTATATCATTTGTTTCGCATTTATTCGAAGATAAGCTTCTACTTCGCAATGATTTTAATCTAAATCATGTGTTTCGCATGGATTTGAAGCTAACTCGTTTGTTTCGCATGCTGTTGAAGCTAAATCATGTATATCACAAGTATTTGAAGCTATATCATATGTTTCGCATGGATTCGAAGATAAGCCTCCTACTTCGCATTGATTGGAAGATAAATCATGTGTTTCGCATGGATTTGAAGCTAACTCGTTTGTTTCGCATGCTGTTGGAACTAAATCGTGTATATCACAAGTATTTGAAGCTATATCATTTGTTTCGCATTTATTCGAAGATAAGCCTTCTACTTCGAATTGATTTTAATCTAAATCATGTGTTTCGCATGGATTTGAAGCTAACTCGTTTGTTTCGCATGCTGTTGAAGCTAAATCATGTATATCACAAGTATTTGTAGCTATATCATATGTTTCGCATGAATTCGAAGATAACCTTCCACTTCGTATTCATTTGAAGCTAAATCATGTGTTCCGCATGGATTTGAAGCTAACTCGTTTGTTTCGCATGGTGTTTAAGCTAAATCATGTATATCACAAGTATTTGAAGCTAAACCATTTGTTACGCATGGATTCGAAGATCAGCCTTCTACTTCGCATTGATTTACGGCTAAATCATGTTTTCCGCATGGATTTTAAGCTTAACTCGTTTTTTTCGCATGCAGTTGAAGCTAAGTCATGTATATCACAAGTATTTGAAGCTAAACCATTTGTTTCGCATGGATTCGAAGATAAGCCTTCCACTTCGCATTCATTTGAAGCTAAATCATGTGTTCCGCATGGATTTGAAGCTAACTCGTTTGTTTCGCATGCAGTTGAAGCTGAATCATGTATATCACAAGTATTTGCGGCTAAACCATTTGTTTCGCATGGATTCGAAGGTAACCCTTCTACTTCGCATTGATTTGAAGCTGAATCATGTGTTCCGCATGGATTTGATGCTAACTCGTTTTTTTCGCATGCAGTTGAAGCTGAATCATGTATATCACAAGTATTTGCGGCTAAACCATTTGTTTCGCATGGATTCGAAGGTAACCCTTCTACTTCGCATTGATTTTAATCTAAATCATGTCTTTCGCATGGATTTAAAGCTAACTCGTTTGTTTGGAATGCAGTTGAAGCTGAATCATGTATATCACAAGTATTTGAAGCTAAACCATTTGCTTCGCATGGATTCGAAGATCAGCCTTCTACTTCGCATTGATTTGATGTTAAATCATGTGTTTCGCATGGATTTGAAGCTAACTCGTCTGTTTCGCATGCTGTTGAAGCTAAATCATGTATATCACAAGTATTTGAAGCTATATCATACGTTTCGCATGCATTCCAAGATAACACTTCTAATTCGCATTGATTTGAAGATAAATCATGTGTTTCGCTTGGATTTGAAGCTAACTCGTTTGTTTCGCATCCTGTTGAAGCTAAATCAAGTGTATCAAAAGTATTTGAAGCTAAACCATTTGCTTCGCATGGATTCGAAGATCAGCCTTCTACTTCGCATTGATTTGAAGCTAAATCATGTGTTCCGCATGGATTTTACGCTAACTCGTTTGTATCGCATGCAGTTGAAGCTAAATCATGTATATCACAAGTATTTGAAGCTAAACCATTTGTTTCGCATGGATTCGAAGATAAGCCTTCTACTTCGCATTGATTTTAATCTAAATCATGTGTTTCGCATGGATTTGAATCTAACTCGTTTGTTTCGGATGCTGTTGAAGCTAAATCATGTATATCACAAGTATTTGAAGCTATATCATTTGTTTCGCATGGATTCGACGATAACCCTTCTAATTCGCATTGATTTGAAGCTAAATCATGTGTTTCGCATGGATTTAAAGCTAACTCGTTTGTTTCGCATGCAGTTGAAGCTGAATCATGTATATCACAAGTATTTGAAGCTAAACTATTCGTTTCGCATGGATTCGAAGATAAGTCTTCCACTTCGCATTGATGTGATGCTAAATCATGTGTTTCGCAAGGATTTGAAGCTAACTCGTTTGTTTCGCATGCTGTTAAAGCTAACTCAAGTGTATCAAAAGTATTTGAAGCTAAACCATTTGCTTCGCATGGATTCGAAGATCAGCCTTCTACTTCGCATTGATTTCATGCTAAATCATGTGTTTCGCATGGATTTGAAGCTAACTCGTTTTTTTTCGCATGCTGTTGAAGCTAAATTATGTACATCACATGTATTTGAAGCTAAACCATTTCTATCGCATGGAACCGAAGATAAGCCCTCCTACTTCGCATTGATTTGAAGCTAAATCATGTGTTCGCATGGTTTTGAAGCTAACTCGTTTGATTCGCGAGCAGTTGAAGCTAAATCAAGTGTATCACAAGTATTTGAAGCTAAACCATTTGCTTCGCATGGATTCGAAGATCAGCCTTCTACTTCGCATTGATTTGAAGTTAAATCATGTGTCCTGCATGGATTTTAAGCGAACACGTTTGTTTCGCATGCAGTTGAAACTAAATCATGTATTTTACAAGTATTTGTAGCTAAACCATTCGTTTCGCATGGATTCGAAGATCAGCCTTCTACTTCGCATTGATTTCATGCTAAATCATGTGTTTCGCATGGATTTGAAGCTAACTCGTTTTTTTTCGCATGCTGTTGAAGCTAAATTATGTACATCACATGTATTTGAAGCTAAACCATTTCTATCGCATGGAACCGAAGATAAGCCTCCTACTTCGCATTGATTTGAAGCTAAATCATGTGTTCGCATGGTTTTGAAGCTAACTCGTTTGATTCGCGAGCAGTTGAAGCTAAATCAAGTGTATCACAAGTATTTGAAGCTAGACCATTTGCTTCGCATGGATTCGAAGATCAGCCTTCTACTTCGCAATTGATTTGAAGCTAAATCATGTGTTTCGCATGGATTTGAAGCTAACTCGTTTGTTTCGGATGCTGTTGAAGGTAAATCATGTATATCACACGTATTTGAAGCTATATCATTTGTTTCGCATGGATTCGAAGATAACCCTTCTAATTCGCATTGATTTGAGGCTAAATCAGGTGTTTCGCTTGGATTTGAAGCTAACTCGTTTTTTTCGCTAGTAGTTGAAGCTAAATCATGCATATCACAAGTATTTGATGCTAAACCATTTGGTTCGCATTTATTCGAAGCTAAGCCATCTACTTCGCATTGATTTGAGGCTAAATCATGTGTTTCGCTTGGTTTTGAAGCTAACTCGTTTTTTTCGCATGCTGTTGTAGCTAAATCATGTATCTCACAAGTATTTGAAGCTAAACCATTTGTATCGCATGGGATCGAAGATAAGCCTCCTACTCCGCATTGATTTGAAGCTAAATCATGTGTTTCGCATGGATTTGAAGCTAACTCGTTTGTTTCGCATGCTGTTGAAGCTAAATCATATATATCACAAGTATTTGAAGCTAAACCATTTGTTCCGCATTTATTCGAAGCTAAGCCTTCTACTTCCCATTGATTTGAGGCTAAATCATGTGTTTCGCTTGGTTTTGAAGCTAACTCTTTTTTTTCGCACGCAGTTGTAGCTAAATCATGTATATCACAAGCATTTGAAGCTAAACCATTTGTTTCGCATGGATTCGAAGATAAGCCTTCTACTTCGCATTGATTTTAATCTAAATCATGTGTTTCGCATGGATTTAAAGCTAACTCGTTTGTTTCGCATGCAGTTGAAGCTGAATCATGTATATCAAAAGTATTTGAAGCTAAACCATTTGCTTCGCATGGATTCGAAGATCAGCTTTCTACTTCGCATTGATTTGAAGCTAAATCATGTGTTCCGCATGGATTTTAAGCTAACTCGTTTGTTTCGCATGCAGTTGAATCTAAATCATGTATATCACAAGGATTTGAAGCTAAACCATTTGTTTCGCATGGATTCGAAAATAAGCCTTCTACTTCGCATTGATTTTAATCTAAATCACGTTTTTCGCATGGATTAGCAGCTAACTCGTTTGTTTCGCATGCAGTTGAAGCTAAATCATGTATATCACAAGTATTTGAAGCTAAACCATTTGCTTCGCATGGATTCGAAGATCAGCCTCTACTTCGCATTGATTTGATGTTAAATCATGTGTTTCGCATGGATTTGAAGCTAACTCGTCTGTTTCGCATGCTGTTGAAGCTAAATCATGTATATCACAAGTATTTGAAGCTATATCATACGTTTCGCATGCATTCCAAGATAACCCTTCTAATTCGCATTGATTTGATGCTAAAACATGTGTTTCGCAAGGATTTGTAGCTAACTCGTTTGTTTCGCATGATGTTGAAGCTAACTGAAGTGTATCAAAAGTATTTGAAGCTAAACCATTTGATTCGCATGGATTCGAAGATAAGCCTTCTACTTCGCATTGATTTTAATCTAAATCATGTCTTTCGCATGGATTTAAAGCTAACTCGTTTGTTTTGCATGCAGTTGAAGCTGAATCATGTATATCACAAGTATTTGAAGCTAAACTATTCGTTTCGCATGGAATCGAAGATAAGCCTTCCACTTCGCATTGATTTGATGCTAAATCATGTGTTCCGCATGGATTTTAAGCTAACTCGTTTGTTTCGCATGCAGTTGAAGCTAAATCATGTATATCACAAGTATTTGAAGCTAAACCATTTGCTTCGCATGGATTCGAAGATCAGCTTTCTACTTCGCATTGATTTGATGCTAAATCATGTGTTTCGCATGGATTTGAAGCTAACTCGTCTGTTTCGCATGCTGTTGAAGCTAAATCATGTATACCACAAGTATTTGAAGCTATATCATACGTTTCGCATGCATTCCAAGATAACCCTTCTAATTCGCATTGATTTGAAGATAAATCATGTGTTTCGCTTGGATTTGAAGCTAACTCGTTTGTTTCGCATGCTGTTGAAGCTAAATCATGTATATCACAAGTATTTGAAGCTATATCATACGTTTCGCATGGATTCCAAGACAACCCTTCTAAATCGCATTGATTTGAATCTAAATCATGTGTTTCGCATGGATTTGAAGCTAACTCGTTTGTTTCGCATGCTGTTGAAGCTAAATCATGTATATCACAAGTATTTGCAGCTAAACCATTTGTTACGCATGGATTCGAAGATCAGCCTTCTACTTCGCATTGATTTGATGCTAAATCATGTGTTTCGAATGGATTTGAAGCTAACTCGTTTGTTTCGCATGCTGTTGAAGCTAACTGAAATGTATCAAAAGTATTTGAAGCTAAACCATTTGCTTCGCATGGATTCGAAGATAAGCCTTCTACTTCGCATTGATTTTAATCTAAATCATGTCTTTCGCATGGATTTAAAGCTAACTCGTTTGTTTTGCATGCAGTTGAAGCTGAATCATGTATATCACAAGTATTTGAAGCTAAACTATTCGTTTCGCATGGCATCGAAGATAAGCCTTCCACTTCGCATTGATTTGATGCTAAATCATGTGTTCCGCATGGATTTTAAGCTAACTCGTTTGTTTCGCATGCAGTTGAAGCTAAATCATGTATATCACAAGTATTTGAAGCTAAACCATTTGCTTCGCATGGATTCGAAGATCAGCTTTCTACTTCGCATTGATTTGATGCTAAATCATGTGTTTCGCATGGATTTGAAGCTAACTCGTCTGTTTCGCATGCTGTTGAAGCTAAATCATGTATACCACAAGTATTTGAAGCTATATCATACGTTTCGCATGCATTCCAAGATAACCCTTCTAATTCGCATTGATTTGAAGATAAATCATGTTTTTCGCTTGGACTTGAAGTTAACTCGTTTGCTTCGCATGCTGTTGAAGCTAAATCATGTATATCACAAGTATTTGAAGCTATATCATATGTTTCGCATGGATTCGAAGATAAGCCTCCTACTTCGCATTGATTTGAAGATAAATCATGTGTTTCGCATGGATTTGAAGCTAACTCGTTTGTTTCGCATGCTGTTGAAGCTAAATAATGTATATCACAAGTATTTGAAGCTAAACCATTTGTTTCGCATGGATTCGAAGATAAGCCTCCTACTTCGCATGGATTTGAAGCTAAATCATGTGTTTCGCATGGATTTGAAGCTAACTCGTTTGTTTCGCATGCAGTTGAAGCTGAATCATGAATATCACAAGTATTTGAAGCTAATCTATTCGTTTCGCATGGATTCGATGATAACCCTTCTTCTTCGCATTGATTTGAAGATAAATCATGTTTTTCGCTTGGAGTTGAAGTTAACTCGTTTGCTTCGCATGCTGTTGAAGCTAAATCATGTATATCACAAGTATTTGAAGCTATATCATATGTTTCGCATGGATTCGAAGATAACCCTTCTAATTCGCATTGATTTGAAGATAAATCATGTGTTTCGCATGGATTTGAATCTAACTCGTTTGTTTCGCATGCTGTTGAAGCTAAATCATGTATATCACAAGTATTTGAAGATAAACCATTTGTTTCGCATGGATTCGAAGATAATCCATCTACTTCGCATTGATTTGAAGCTAAATCATGTGTTTCGCATGGATTTGAAGCTAACTCGTTTGTTTCGCATGCTGTTGAATCTAAATCATGTATATCACAAGTATTTGAAGCTATATCATATGTTTTGCATGGATTCGAAGCTAACCCTTCTAATACGAATTGATTTGAAGCTAAATCATGTGTTTCGCATGGATTTGAAGCTAAACTCGTTTTTTTCGCATGCAGTTGAAGCTAAATCATGTACATCACAAGTATTTGAAGCTAAACCATTTGTCGCATGCATTCGAAGATAATCCATCTACTTCGCATTAATTTGAAGCTAAATCATGTGTTTCGCTTGGATTTGAAGATAACTCGTTTGTTTCGCATGCTGTTGAAGCTAAATCATGTATATCACAAGTATTTGAAGCTAAACCATTTGTTTCGCATGGATTCGAAGATAAGCCTCCTACTTCGCATGGATTTGAAGCTAAATCATGTGTTTCGCATGGATTTGAATCTAACTCGTTTGTTTCGCATGCTGTTGAAGCTACATCGTGTATATCACAAGTATTTGAAGCTATATCATATGTTTCGCATGGATTCGAACATAAGCTTCCTACTTCGCATTGATTTGAAGCTAAATCATGTGTTTCGCTTGGATTTGAAGATAACTCGTTTGTTCCGCATGCTGTTGAAGCTAAATCATGTATATCACAAGTATTTGAAGCTAAACCATTTGTTTCGCATGGATTCGAAGATAAGCCTCCTACTTCGCATTGATTTGAAGCTAAATCATGTGTTTCGCATGGATTTGAAGCTAACTCGTTTGTTTCGCATGCAGTTGAAGCTGAACCATGTATATCACTAGTATTTGAAGCTAAACTATTCGTTTCGCATGGATTCGAAGGTAAGCCTTCCACTTCACATTGATTTGAAGCTAAATCATGTCTTTCGCATAGATTTGAAGTTAACTCGTTTGTTTCGCATGCAGTTGAAGCTAAATCATGTATATCACAAGTATTTGCAGCTAAACCATTTGTTTCGCATGGATTCGAAGATAACCCTTCTACTTCGCATTGATTTGAAGTTAAATCATGTGTTTCGCATGGATTTGAATCTAACTCGTTTATTTCGCATGCTGTTGAAGCTAAATGATGTATATCGCAAGTATATGAAGCTAATCCAATTGTTTCGCATGGATTCGAACATAAGCCTTCTACTTCGCATTGATTTGAAGCTAAATCATGTGTTTCGCATGGATTTGAATCTAGCTCGTTTGTTTCGCATGCTGTTGAAGCTACATCGTGTATATCACAAGTATTTGAAGCTATATCATATGTTTCGCATGGATTCGAAGATAAGCCTCCTACTTCGCATTGATTTGAAGCTAAATCATGTGTTTCGCATGGATTTGAAGCTAACTCGTTTGTTTCGCATGCAGTTGAAGCTGAACCATGTATATCACAAGTATTTGTAGCTATATCATATGTTTCGCATGGATTCGAAGATAACCCTTCTAGTTCGCATTGATTTGAAGTTAAATCATGTGTTTCGTATGGATTTGAATCTAACTCGTTTATTTCGCATGCTGTTGAAGCTAAATCATGTATAACACAAGTATATGAAGCTAATCCAATTGTTTCGCATGGATTCTAACATAAGCCTTCTACTTCGCATTGATTTGAAGCTAAATCATGTGTTTCGCATGGATTTGAATCTAACTCGTTTGTTTCGCATGCTGTTGAATCTAAATCATGTATATCACAAGTATTTGAAGTTAAACAATTTGTTTCGCATGGTTTCGAAGATAATCCATATACTTCGCATTGATTTGAAGCTAAATCATGTGTTTCGCATGGGTTTGAATCTAACTCGTTTGTTTCGCCTGCATTTGAAGCTATATCACTTATATTCACAAGTATGTGAAGCTAAATCATTCGTTTCGCATGGATTTGAAGCTAAGCCATCAACTTCGCGTTGACTTGATGCTAAATCATGTGTTTCGCATGGATTTGAAGCTAACTCGTTTGTTTCGCATGCTGTTGAAGCTGAATCATGTATATCACAAGTATTTGTAGCTATATTATATGTTTCGCATGGATTCGAAGATAACCCTTCTAATTCGCATTGATTTGAAGCTAAATCATGTGTTTCGCATGGATTTGAATCTAACTCGTTTGTTTCTCATGCTGTTGGAACTAAATCATGTATATCACAAGTATTTGGAGCTATATCATTTGTTTCGCATTTATTCGAAGATAAGCCTTCTACTTCGCAATGATTTTAATCTAAATCATGTGTTTCGCATGGATTTGAAGCTAACTCGTTTGTTTCGCATGCTGTTGAAGCTAAATCATGTATATCACAAGTATTTGAAGCTATATCATATGTTTCGCATGGATTCGAAGATAAGCCTCCTACTTCGCATTGATTGGAAGATAAATCATGTGTTTCGCATGGATTTGAAGCTAACTCGTTTGTTTCGCATGCTGTTGGAACTAAATCGTGTATATCACAAGTATTTGAAGCTATATCATTTGTTTCGCATTTATTCGAAGATAAGCCTTCTACTTCGAATTGATTTTAATCTAAATCATGTGTTTCGCATGGATTTGAAGCTAACTCGTTTGTTTCGCATGCTGTTGAAGCTAAATCATGTATATCACAAGTATTTGTAGCTATATCATATGTTTCGCATGAATTCGAAGATAACCCTTCCACTTCGTATTCATTTGAAGCTAAATCATGTGTTCCGCATGGATTTGAAGCTAACTCGTTTGTTTCGCATGCAGTTGAAGCTGAATCATGTATATCACAAGTATTTGCGGCTAAACCATTTGTTTCGCATGGATTCGAAGATCAGCCTTCTACTTCGCATTTATTAGATGGTAAATCATGCGTTTCGCATGGATTTGAAGCTAACTCGTTTGTTTCGCATTCTGTTGACGCTAAATCATGCATATCACAAGTATTTGAAGCTAAACCATTTGTTTCGCATGGATTCGAAGATAAGCCTCCTACTTCGCATTGATTTGAAGCTAAATCATGTGTTCGCATGGATTTGAAGCTACCTCGTTTGTTTCGCATGGTGTTTAAGCTAAATCATGTATATCACAAGTATTTGAAGCTAAACCATTTGTTACGCATGGATTCGAAGATCAGCCTTCTACTTCGCATTGATTTACGGCTAAATCATGTTTTCCGCATGGATTTTAAGCTTAACTCGTTTTTTTCGCATGCAGTTGAAGCTAAGTCATGTATATCACAAGTATTTGAAGCTAAACCATTTGTTTCGCATGGATTCGAAGATAAGCCTTCCACTTCGCATTCATTTGAAGCTAAATCATGTGTTCCGCATGGATTTGAAGCTAACTCGTTTGTTTCGCATGCAGTTGAAGCTGAATCATGTATATCACAAGTATTTGCGGCTAAACCATTTGTTTCGCATGGATTCGAAGGTAACCCTTCTACTTCGCATTGATTTGAAGCTGAATCATGTGTTCCGCATGGATTTGATGCTAACTCGTTTTTTTCGCATGCAGTTGAAGCTGAATCATGTATATCACAAGTATTTGCGGCTAAACCATTTGTTTCGCATGGATTCGAAGGTAACCCTTCTACTTCGCATTGATTTTAATCTAAATCATGTGTTTCGCATGGATTTGAAGCTAACTCGTTTGTTTCGCATTCTGTTGAAGCTAAATCATGAATATCAAACCTATTTGAAGTTATATCATATGTTTCGCATAGATTCGAAGATAACCCTTCTAATTCGCATTGATTTGAAGCTAAATCATGTGTTTCGCATGGATTTGGAGCTAACTCGTTTGTTTAGCATGCAGTTGAAGCTGAATCATGTATATCACAAGTATTTGCGGCTAAACCATTTGTTTCGCATGGATTCGAAGGTAACCCTTCTACTTCGCATTGATTTTAATCTAAATCATGTGTCTCGCATGGATTTGAAGCTAACTCGTTTGCTTCGCATGCTGTTGAAGCTAAATCAAGTGTATCACAAGTATTTGAAGCTAAACCATTTGTTTCGCATGGATTCGAAGATCAGCCTTCTACTTCGCATTGATTAGATGCTAAAGCATGTGTTTCGCATGGATTTGAAGCTAACTCGTTTGTTTCGCAGGCAGTTGAAGCTGAATCATGTATATCAAAAGTATTTGAAGCTAAACTATTCGTTTCGCATGGATTCGAAGATAAGCCTTCCACTTCGCATTGATTTGAAGATAAATCATGTGTTCCGCATGGATTTGAAGCTGACTCGTTTGTTTCGCATGCAGTTGAAGCTAAGTCATGTATATCACAAGTATTTGAAGCTAAACCATTTGTTTCGCATGGATTCGAAGATAAGCCTTCCACTTCGCATTCATTTGAAGCTAAATCATGTGTTCCGCACGGATTTGAAGCTAACTCGTTTATTTCGCATGCAGTTGAAGCTGAATCATGTATATCACAAGTATTTGCGGCTAAACCATTTGTTTCGCATGGATTCGAAGGTAACCCTTCTACTTCGCATTGATTTTAATCTAAATCATGTGTTTCGCATGGATTTGAAGCTAACTCGTTTGTTTCGCATGCTGTTGAAGCTAAATCATGAATATCACAACTATTTGAAGTTATATCATATGTTTCGCATAGATTCGAAGATAACCCTTCTAATTCGCATTGATTTGAAGCTAAATCATGTGTTTCGCATGGACTTGGAGCTAACTCGTTTGTTTAGCATGCAGTTGAAGCTGAATCATGTATATCACAAGTATTTGCGGCTAAACCATTTGTTTCGCATGGATTCGAAGGTAATCCTTCTACTTCGCATTGATTTTAATCTAAATCATGTGTTTCGCATGGATTTGAAGCTAACTCGTTTGCTTCGCATGCTGTTGAAGCTAAATCAAGTGTATCACAAGTATTTGAAGCTAAACCATTTGTTTCGCATGGATTCGAAGATCAGCCTTCTACTTCGCATTGATTAGATGCTAAATCATGTGTTTCGCATGGATTTGAAGCTAACTCGTTTGTTTCGCAGGCAGTTGAAGCTGAATCATGTATATCAAAAGTATTTGAAGCTAAACTATTCGTTTCGCATGGATTCGAAGATAAGCCTTCCACTTCGCATTGATTTGAAGATAAATCATGTGTTCCGCATGGATTTGAAGCTGACTCGTTTGTTTCGCATGCAGTTGAAGCTAAGTCATGTATATCACAAGTATTTGAAGCTAAACCATTTGTTTCGCATGGATTCGAAGATAAGCCTTCCACTTCGCATTCATTTGAAGCTAAATCATGTGTTCCGCATGGATTTGAAGCTAACTCGTTTGTTTCGCATGCAGTTGAAGCTGAATCATGTATATCACAAGTATTTGCGGCTAAACCATTTGTTTCGCATGGATTCGAAGGTAACCCTTCTACTTCGCATTGATTTTAATCTAAATCATGTGTTTCGCATGGATTTGAAGCTAACTCGTTTGTTTCGCATGCTGTTGAAGCTAAATCATGTATATCACAAGTATTTGAAGCTATATCATATGTTTCGCATGGATTCGAAGATAACCCTTCTAATTCGCATTGATTTGAAGCTAAATCTTGTGTTCCGCATGGATTTGAAGCTGACTCGTTTGTTTCGCATGCAGTTGAACCTGAATCATGTATATCACAAGTATTTGCGGCTAAACCATTTGTTTCGCATGGATTCGAAGGTAACCCTTCTACTTCGCATTGATTTTAATCTAAATCAGGTGTTTCGCACGGATTTGAAGCTAACTCGTTTGTTTCGCATGCTGTTGAAGCTAAATCATGTATATCACAAGTATTTGAAGCAAATCCATTTGTTTCGCATGGATTCGAAGATAAGCCTCCTACTTCGCATTGATTTGAAGCTAAATCATGTGTTCGCATGGATTTGAAGCTAACTCGTTTGCTTCGCATGCTGTTGAAGCTAAATCAAGTGTATCACAAGTATTTGAAGCTAAACCATTTGTTTCGCATGGATTCGAAGATCAGCCTTCTACTTCGCATTGATTAGATGCTAAATCATGTGTTTCGCATGGATTTGAAGCTAACTCGTTTGTTTCGCATGCTGTTGAAACTAAATCATATATATCACAAGTATTTCAAGCTAAACCATTTGTTTCGCATGGATTCGAAGATAAGCCTCCTACTTCGCATTGATTTGAAGCTAAATCATGTGTTCGCATGGATTTGAAGCTAACTCGTTTCTTTCGCATGCTGTTGAAGCTAAATCATGTATATCACAAGTATTTGAAGCTATATCATATGTTTCGCATGGATTCGAAGATAAGCCTCCTACTTCGCATTGATTGGAAGATAAATCAGGTGTTTCGCATGGATTTGAAGCTAACTCGTTTGTTTCGCATTCTGTTGAAGCTAAATCATGCATATCACAAGTATTTGAAGCTAAACCATTTGTTTCGCATGGATTCGAAGATAAGCCTCCTACTTCGCATTGATTTGAAGTTAATCATGTGTTCGCATGGATTTGAAGCTAACTCGTTTGTTTCGCATGCTGTTGAAGCTAAATCATGAATATCAAACCTATTTGAAGTTATATCATATGTTTCGCATAGATTCGAAGATAACCCTTCTAATTCGCATTGATTTGAAGCTAAATCATGTGTTTCGCATGGATTTGGAGCTAACTCGTTTGTTTAGCATGCAGTTGAAGCTGAATCATGTATATCACAAGTATTTGCGGCTAAACCATTTGTTTCGCATGGATTCGAAGGTAACCCTTCTACTTCGCATTGATTTTAATCTAAATCATGTGTCTCGCATGGATTTGAAGCTAACTCGTTTGCTTCGCATGCTGTTGAAGCTAAATCAAGTGTATCACAAGTATTTGAAGCTAAACCATTTGTTTCGCATGGATTCGAAGATCAGCCTTCTACTTCGCATTGATTAGATGCTAAAGCATGTGTTTCGCATGGATTTGAAGCTAACTCGTTTGTTTCGCAGGCAGTTGAAGCTAAATCATATATATCACAAGTATTTCAAGCTAAACCATTTGTTTCGCATGGATTCGAAGATAAGCCTCCTACCTCGCATTGATTTGAAGCTAAATCATGTGTTCGCATGGACTTGAAGCTACCTCGTTTGTTTCGCATTCTGTTGAAGCTAAATCAAGTTTATCACAACTATTTGAAGCCAAACCATTTGCTTCGCATGGATTCGAAGATCAGCCTTCTACTTCGCATTTATTAGATGGTAAATCATGCGTTTCGCATGGATTTGAAGCTAACTCGTTTGTTTCGCATTCTGTTGAAGCTAAATCATGCATATCACAAGTATTTGAAGCTAAACCATTTGTTTCGCATGGATTCGAAGATAAGCCTCCTACTTCGCATTGATTTGAAGCTAAATCATGTGTTCGCATGGATTTGAAGCTAACTCGTTTCTTTCGCATGCTGTTGAAGCTAAATCATGTATATCACAAGTATTTGAAGCTATATCATATGTTTCGCATGGATTCGAAGATAAGCCTCCTACTTCGCATTGATTGGAAGATAAATCAGGTGTTTCGCATGGATTTGAAGCTAACTCGTTTGTTTCGCATTCTGTTGAAGCTAAATCATGTATATCACAAGTATTTGAAGCTAAACCATTTGATTCGCATGGATTCGAAGATAAGCCTCCTACTTCGCATTGATTTGAAGCTAAATCATGTGTTCGCATGGATTTGAAGCTAACTCGTTTCTTTCGCATGCTGTTGAAGCTAAATCATGTATATCACAAGTATTTGAAGCTATATCATATGTTTCGCATGGATTCGAAGATAACCCTTCTAATTCGCATTGCGTTGAAGCTAAATCATGTGTTTCTCTTGAATTTGAAGCTAACTAGTTTGTTTCGTAATGCAGTTGAAGCTAAATCACGTATATCACAATTATTTGTAGCTAAACCATTTGATTCGCATGGATTTCAAAATAAGCCTTCTACTTCGCATTGATTTTAATCTAAATCATCTGTTTCGCATGGATTTAAAGCTATCTCGTTTGTTTCGCATGCAGTTGAAGATAAATCGTGTATATTACAGGTATTTGAAGCTAAACCAGTTGTTTCGCATGGATTCGAAGATAAGCCTTCTAAATCGCATTGATTTCAAGCTAAATCATGTGTTTCGCATGGATTTGAAGCTAACTCGTTTGTTTCGCATGCTTTTGTAGCTAAATCATGTACATCACATGTATTTGAAGCTAAACCATTTGTATCGCATGGAATCGAAGATAAGCCTCATACTTCGCATTGATTTGAAGCTAAATCATGTGTTCGCATGGATTTGAAACTAACTTGTTTGATTCGCGAGCATTTGAAGCTAAATCAAGCGTATCACAAGTATTTGAAGCTAAACCATTTGTTTCGCATGGATTCGAAGATCAGCCTTCTACTTCGCATTGATTTGATGCTAAATCATGTGTTTCGCATGGATTTGAAGCTAACTCGTTTGATTCGCATGCTGTTGAAGCTAACTCAACTGGACCACAAGTATTTGAAGCTAAACCATTTGCTTCGCATGGATTCGAAGTTAACTCGTTTGTTTCGCATGCAGTTGAAGCTAAATCACGTATATCAGAAGTATTTGCAGCTAAACCATTTGTTTCGCATGGATACGAAGATAAGCCTTCTACTTCGCATTGATTTGAAGCTAAATCATGTGTTTCGCATGGATTTGAATCTAACTCGTTTGTTTCGCATGCTGTTGAAGCTAAATCATGTATATCGCTAGTATTTGAAGCTAAACCATTTGCTTCGCATGGATTCGAAGATCAGCCTTCTACTTCGCATTGATTTGATGCTAAATCATGTGTTTCGCATGGATTTGAAGCTTACTCGTTTGTTTCGCATGCTGTTGAAGCTAAATCATGTATATCACAAGTATTTGAAGCTAAACCATTTGTTTCGCATGGATTCGAAGATCAGCCTTCTACTTCGCATTGATTAGATGCTAAATCATGTGTTTCGCATGGATTTGAAGCTAACTCGTTTGTTTCGCATGCTGTTGAAACTAAATCATATATATCACAAGTATTTCAAGCTAAACCATTTGTTTCGCATGGATTCGAAGATAAGCCTCCTACTTCGCATTGATTTGAAGCTAAATCATGTGTTCGCATGGATTTGAAGCTAACTCGTTTCTTTCGCATGCTGTTGAAGCTAAATCATGTATATCACAAGTATTTGAAGCTATATCATATGTTTCGCATGGATTCGAAGATAAGCCTCCTACTTCGCATTGATTGGAAGATAAATCAGGTGTTTCGCATGGATTTGAAGCTATCTCGTTTGTTTCGCATTCTGTTGAAGCTAAATCATGCATATCACAAGTATTTGAAGCTAAACCATTTGTTTCGCATGGATTCGAAGATAAGCCTCCTACTTCGCATTGATTTGAAGCTAAATCATGTGTTCGCATGGATTTGAAGCTAACTCGTTTGTTTCGCATGCTGTTGAAGCTAAATCATGAATATCAAACCTATTTGAAGTTATATCATATGTTTCGCATAGATTCGAAGATAACCCTTCTAATTCGCATTGATTTGAAGCTAAATCATGTGTTTCGCATGGATTTGGAGCTAACTCGTTTGTTTAGCATGCAGTTGAAGCTGAATCATGTATATCACAAGTATTTGCGGCTAAACCATTTGTTTCGCATGGATTCGAAGGTAACCCTTCTACTTCGCATTGATTTTAATCTAAATCATGTGTCTCGCATGGATTTGAAGCTAACTCGTTTGCTTCGCATGCTGTTGAAGCTAAATCAAGTGTATCACAAGTATTTGAAGCTAAACCATTTGTTTCGCATGGATTCGAAGATCAGCCTTCTACTTCGCATTGATTAGATGCTAAAGCATGTGTTTCGCATGGATTTGAAGCTAACTCGTTTGTTTCGCAGGCAGTTGAAGCTAAATCATATATATCACAAGTATTTCAAGCTAAACCATTTGTTTCGCATGGATTCGAAGATAAGCCTCCTACCTCGCATTGATTTGAAGCTAAATCATGTGTTCGCATGGACTTGAAGCTACCTCGTTTGTTTCGCATTCTGTTGAAGCTAAATCAAGTTTATCACAACTATTTGAAGCCAAACCATTTGCTTCGCATGGATTCGAAGATCAGCCTTCTACTTCGCATTTATTAGATGGTAAATCATGCGTTTCGCATGGATTTGAAGCTAACTCGTTTGTTTCGCATTCTGTTGAAGCTAAATCATGCATATCACAAGTATTTGAAGCTAAACCATTTGTTTCGCATGGATTCGAAGATAAGCCTCCTACTTCGCATTGATTTGAAGCTAAATCATGTGTTCGCATGGATTTGAAGCTACCTCGTTTGTTTCGCATGGTGTTTAAGCTAAATCATGTATATCACAAGTATTTGAAGCTAAACTATTCGTTTCGCATGGATTCGAAGATCAGCCTTCTACTTCGCATTGATTTACGGCTAAATCTTGTTTTCCGCATGGATTTTAAGCTTAACTCGTTTTTTTCGCATGCAGTTGAAGCTAAATCATGTATATCACAAGTATTTGAAGCTAAACCATTTGATTCGCATGGATTCGAAGATAAGCCTCCTACTTCGCATTGATTTGAAGCTAAATCATGTGTTCGCATGGATTTGAAGCTAACTCGTTTCTTTCGCATGCTGTTGAAGCTAAATCATGTATATCACAAGTATTTGAAGCTATATCATATGTTTCGCATGGATTCGAAGATAACCCTTCTAATTCGCATTGCGTTGAAGCTAAATCATGTGTTTCGCATGGATTTGAAGCTAACTCGTTTGTTTCGCATGCTGTTGAAGCTAAGTCATGTATATCATAAGTATTTGAAGCTAAACCATTTGATTCGCTTGGATTCGAAGATAAGCCACCTACTTCGCATTGATTTGAAGCTAAATCATGTGTTCGCATGGATTTGAAGCTATCTCGTTTGTTTCGCATGCAGTTGAAGCTAAATCATGTATACAACAAGTATTTGAAGCTAAACCATTTGTTTCGCATGGATTCGAAGATAAGCCTTCTACTTCGCATTGATTTTAATCTAAATCATGTGTTTCGCATGGATTTGAAGCTAACTCGTTTGTTTCGCATGCTTTTGTAGCTAAATCATGTACATCACATGTATTTGAAGCTAAACCATTTGTATCGCATGGAATCGAAGATAAGCCTCATACTTCGCATTGATTTGAAGCTAAATCATGTGTTCGCATGGATTTGAAACTAACTTGTTTGATTCGCGAGCATTTGAAGCTAAATCAAGCGTATCACAAGTATTTGAAGCTAAACCATTTGTTTCGCATGGATTCGAAGATCAGCCTTCTACTTCGCATTGATTTGATGCTAAATCATGTGTTTCGCATGGATTTGAAGCTAACTCGTTTGATTCGCATGCTGTTGAAGCTAACTCAACTGGACCACAAGTATTTGAAGCTAAACCATTTGCTTCGCATGGATTCGAAGTTAACTCGTTTGTTTCGCATGCAGTTGAAGCTAAATCACGTATATCAGAAGTATTTGCAGCTAAACCATTTGTTTCGCATGGATACGAAGATAAGCCTTCTACTTCGCATTGATTTGAAGCTAAATCATGTGTTTCGCATGGATTTGAATCTAACTCGTTTGTTTCGCATGCTGTTGAAGCTAAATCATGTATATCGCTAGTATTTGAAGCTAAACCATTTGCTTCGCATGGATTCGAAGATCAGCCTTCTACTTCGCATTGATTTGATGCTAAATCATGTGTTTCGCATGGATTTGAAGCTTTCTCGTTTGTTTCGCATGCTGTTGAAGCTAAATCACGTATATCACAAGTATTTGAAGCTAAACCATTTGTTTCGCATGGATACGAAGATAACCCTTCTACTTCGCATTGATTTTAATCTAAATCATGTGTCTCGCATGGATTTGAAGCTAACTCGTTTGCTTCGCATGCTGTTGAAGCTAAATCAAGTGTATCACAAGTATTTGAAGCTAAACCATTTGTTTCGCATGGATTCGAAGATCAGCCTTCTACTTCGCATTGATTAGATGCTAAAGCATGTGTTTCGCATGGATTTGAAGCTAACTCGTTTGTTTCGCAGGCAGTTGAAGCTAAATCATGTATATCACAAGTATTTGAAGCAAAACCATTTGTTTCGCATGGATTCGAAGATAAGCCTCCTACTTCGCATTGATTTGAAGCTAAATCATGTGTTCGCATGGATTTGAAGCTAACTCGTTTGCTTCGCATGCTGTTGAAGCTAAATCAAGTGTATCACAAGTATTTGAAGCTAAACCATTTGTTTCGCATGGATTCGAAGATCAGCCGTCTACTTCGCATTGATTAGATGCTAAATCATGTGTTTCGCATGGATTTGAAGCTAACTCGTTTGTTTCGCATGCTGTTGAAACTAAATCATATATATCACAAGTATTTCAAGCTAAACCATTTGTTTCGCATGGATTCGAAGATAAGCCTCCTACCTCGCATTGATTTGAAGCTAAATCATGTGTTCGCATGGACTTGAAGCTACCTCGTTTGTTTCGCATTCTGTTGAAGCTAAATCAAGTTTATCACAACTATTTGAAGCCAAACCATTTGCTTCGCATGGATTCGAAGATCAGCCTTCTACTTCGCATTTATTAGATGGTAAATCATGCGTTTCGCATGGATTTGAAGCTAACTCGTTTGTTTCGCATTCTGTTGAAGCTAAATCATGCATATCACAAGTATTTGAAGCTAAACCATTTGTTTCGCATGGATTCGAAGATAAGCCTCCTACTTCGCATTGATTTGAAGCTAAATCATGTGTTCGCATGGATTTGAAGCTACCTCGTTTGTTTCGCATGGTGTTTAAGCTAAATCATGTATATCACAAGTATTTGAAGCTAAACTATTCGTTTCGCATGGATTCGAAGATCAGCCTTCTACTTCGCATTGATTTACGGCTAAATCTTGTTTTCCGCATGGATTTTAAGCTTAACTCGTTTTTTTCGCATGCAGTTGAAGCTAAATCATGTATATCACAAGTATTTGAAGCTAAACCATTTGATTCGCATGGATTCGAAGATAAGCCTCCTACTTCGCATTGATTTGAAGCTAAATCATGTGTTCGCATGGATTTGAAGCTAACTCGTTTCTTTCGCATGCTGTTGAAGCTAAATCATGTATATCACAAGTATTTGAAGCTATATCATATGTTTCGCATGGATTCGAAGATAACCCTTCTAATTCGCATTGCGTTGAAGCTAAATCATGTGTTTCGCATGGATTTGAAGCTAACTCGTTTGTTTCGCATGCTGTTGAAGCTAAGTCATGTATATCATAAGTATTTGAAGCTAAACCATTTGATTCGCTTGGATTCGAAGATAAGCCACCTACTTCGCATTGATTTGAAGCTAAATCATGTGTTCGCATGGATTTGAAGCTATCTCGTTTGTTTCGCATGCAGTTGAAGCTAAATCATGTATACAACAAGTATTTGAAGCTAAACCATTTGTTTCGCATGGATTCGAAGATAAGCCTTCTACTTCGCATTGATTTTAATCTAAATCATGTGTTTCGCATGGATTTGAAGTTAACTCGTTTGTTTCGCATGCTTTTGTAGCTAAATCATGTACATCACATGTATTTGAAGCTAAACCATTTGTATCGCATGGAATCGAAGATAAGCCTCATACTTCGCATTGATTTGAAGCTAAATCATGTGTTCGCATGGATTTGAAACTAACTTGTTTGATTCGCGAGCATTTGAAGCTAAATCAAGCGTATCACAAGTATTTGAAGCTAAACCATTTGTTTCGCATGGATTCGAAGATCAGCCTTCTACTTCGCATTGATTTGATGCTAAATCATGTGTTTCGCATGGATTTGAAGCTAACTCGTTTGTTTCGCATGCTGTTGAAGCTAACTCAAGTGGACCACAAGTATTTGAAGCTAAACCATTTGCTTCGCATGGATTCGAAGTTAACTCGTTTGTTTCGCATGCAGTTGAAGCTAAATCACGTATATCAGAAGTATTTGCAGCTAAACCATTTGTTTCGCATGGATACGAAGATAAGCCTTCTACTTCGCATTGATTTGAAGCTAAATCATGTGTTTCGCATGGATTTGAATCTAACTCGTTTGTTTCGCATGCTGTTGAAGCTAAATCATGTATATCACAAGTATTTGAAGCTAAACCATTTGTTTCGCATGGATTCGAAGATCAGCCTTCTACTTCGCATTGATTTGATGCTAAATCATGTGTTTCGCATGGATTTGAAGCTAACTCGTTTGTTTCGCATGCTGCTGAAGCTAACTCAAGTGGACCACAAGTATTTGAAGCTAAACCATTTGCTTCGCATGGATTCGAAGTTAACTCGTTTGTTTCGCATGCAGTTGAAGCTAAATCACGTATATCAGAAGTATTTGCAGCTAAACCATTTGTTTCGCATGGATACGAAGATAAGCCTTCTACTTCGCATTGATTTGAAGCTAAATCATGTGTTTCGCATGGATTTGAATCTAACTCGTTTGTTTCGCATGCTGTTGAAGCTAAATCATGTATATCGCTAGTATTTGAAGCTAAACCATTTGCTTCGCATGGATTCGAAGATCAGCCTTCTACTTCGCATTGATTTGATGCTAAATCATGTGTTTCGCATGGATTTGAAGCTTACTCGTTTGTTTCGCATGCTGTTGAAGCTAAATCACGTATATCACAAGTATTTGAAGCTAAACCATTTGTTTCGCATGGATACGAAGATAACCCTTCTACTTCGCATTGATTTGAAGCTAAATCATGTGTTTCGCATGGATTATAAGCTAACTCGTTTGTTTCGCATGCTGTTGAAGCTAAATCAAGTGTATCACAAGTATTAGAAGCTAAACCATTTGTTTCGCGTGGATTCGAAGATCAGCCTTCTACTTCGTATTGATTAGATGCTAAATCATGTGTTTCGAATGGATTTGAAGCTAACTCGTTTGTTTCGCATGCTGTTGAAGCTAAATCATGTATATCACAAGTATTTGAAGCTATATCATATGTTTCGTATGGTTTCGAAGATAACCCTTCTAATTCGCATTGATTTGAGGCTAAATCATGTGTTTCGCATGGATTTGAAGCTAACTCGTTTGTTTCGCATGCTGTTGAAGCTAAATCATGTATATCACAAGTATTTGAAGCTAAACCATTTGTTACGCATGAATTCGAAGATCAGCCTTCTACTTCGCATTGATTTGAAGCTAAATCGTGTGTTTCGCATGGATTTTAAGCTAACTCGTTTTTTCGCATGCTGTTGAAGCTAAATCAAGTGTATCACAAGTATTTGAAGCTAAACCATTTGTTTCGCATGGATTCGAAGATAACCCTTCTAATTCGCATTGATTTGAGGCTAAATCATGTGTTTCGCTTGGATTTGAAGCTAACTCGTTTTTTCGCTAGTAGTTGAAGCTAAATCATGCATATCACAAGTATTTGAAGCTAAACCATTTGGTTCGCATTTATTCGAAGCTAAGCCATCTACATCGCATTGATTTGAGGCTAAATCATGTGTTTCGCTTGGTTTTGAAGCTAACTCGTTTTTTTCGCATGCAGTTGTAGCTAAATCATGTATATCACATGTATTTGAAGCTAAACCATTTGCTTCGCATGGATTCGAAGATCAGCCTTCTACTTCGCATTGATTTGATGCTAAATCATGTGTTTCGCATGGATTTGAAGCTAACTCGTTTGTTTCGCATGCTGTTGAAGCTAAATCATGTATATCACAAGTATTTGAAGCTATATCATACGTTTCGCATGGATTCCAAGATAACCCTTCTAATTCGCATTGATTTGAATCTAAATCATGTGTTTCGCATGGATTTGAAGCTAACTCGTTTGTTTCGCATGCTGTTGAAGCTAAATCATGTATATCACAAGTATTTGAAGCTAAACCATTTGTTTCGCATGGATTTGAAGATCTGTCTTCTACTTCGCATTGATTTGAATCTAAAACCTTTGTTTCGCATGGATTTGAAGCTAACTCGTTTGTTTCGCATGCAATTGAAGCTAAATCATGTATATCACAAGTATTTGAAGCAAAACCATTTGTTTCTCGTGGATTCGAAGATCAGCCTTCTACTTCGCATTGATTTAAAGCTAAATCATGTGTTTCGCATGTATTTGAAGATAACTCGTTTGTTTCGCATGCTGTTGAAGCTAAATCAAATGTATCACAAGTATTTGAAGCTAAACCATTTGTTTCGCATGGATACGAAGATAACCCTTCTACTTCGCATTGATTTGAAGCTAAATCATGTGTTTCGCATGGATTATAAGCTAACTCGTTTGTTTCGCATGCAGTTGAAGCTAAATCATGTATATCACAAGTATTTGAAGCTAAACCATTTGTTTCGCATGGATTCGAAGATAAGCCTTCTACTTCGCATTGATTTTAATCTAAATCATGTGTTTCGCATGGATTTGAAGCTAACTCGTTTGTTTCGCATGCTTTTGTAGCTAAATCATGTACATCACATGTATTTGAAGCTAAACCATTTGTATCGCATGGAATCGAAGATAAGCCTCATACTTCGCTTTGATTTGAAGCTAAATCATGTGTCCGCATGGATTTGAAACTAACTTGTTTGATTCGCGAGCATTTGAAGCTAAATCAAGCGTATCACAAGTATTTGAAGCTAAACCATTTGTTTCGCATGGATTCGAAGATCAGCCTTCTACTTCGCATTGATTTGATGCTAAATCATGTGTTTCGCATGGATTTGAAGCTAACTCGTTTGTTTCGCATGCTGTTGAAGCTAACTCAAGTGGACCACAAGTATTTGAAGCTAAACCATTTGCTTCGCATGGATTCGAAGTTAACTCGTTTGTTTCGCATGCAGTTGAAGCTAAATCACGTATATCAGAAGTATTTGCAGCTAAACCATTTGTTTCGCATGGATACGAAGATAAGCCTTCTACTTCGCATTGATTTGAAGCTAAATCATGTGTTTCGCATGGATTTGAATCTAACTCGTTTGTTTCGCATGCTGTTGAAGCTAAATCATGTATATCGCAAGTATTTGAAGCTAAACCATTTGCTTCGCATGGATTCGAAGATCAGCCTTCTACTTCGCATTGATTTGAAGCTAAATCATGTGTTCGCATGGATTTGAAGCTAACTCGTTTGCTTCGCATGCTGTTGAAGCTAAATCAAGTGTATCACAAGTATTTGAAGCTAAACCATTTGTTTCGCATGGATTCGAAGATCAGCCTTCTACTTCGCATTGATTAGATGCTAAATCATGTGTTTCGCATGGATTTGAAGCTAACTCGTTTGTTTCGCATGCTGTTGAAACTAAATCATATATATCACAAGTATTTCAAGCTAAACCATTTGTTTCGCATGGATTCGAAGATAAGCCTCATACTTCGCATTGATTTGAAGCTAAATCATGTGTACGCATGGATTTGAAACTAACTTGTTTGATTCGCGAGCATTTGAAGCTAAATCAAGCGTATCACAAGTATTTGAAGCTAAACCATTTGTTTCGCATGGATTCGAAGATCAGCCTTCTACTTCGCATTGATTTGATGCTAAATCATGTGTTTCGCATGGATTTGAAGCTAACTCGTTTGTTTCGCATGCTGTTGAAGCTAAATCATGTATATCACAAGTATTTGAAGCAAAACCATTTGTTTCGCATGGATTCGAAGATAAGCCTCCTACTTCGCATTGATTTGAAGCTAAAACATGTGTTCGCATGGATTTGAAGCTAACTCGTTTGCTTCGCATGCTGTTGAAGCTAAATCAAGTGTATCACAAGTATTTGAAGCTAAACCATTTGTTTCGCATGGATTCGAAGATCAGCCTTCTACTTCGCATTGATTAGATGCTAAATCATGTGTTTCGCATGGATTTGAAGCTAACTCGTTTGTTTCGCATGCTGTTGAAACTAAATCATATATATCACAAGTATTTCAAGCTAAACCATTTGTTTCGCATGGATTCGAAGATAAGCCTCCTACCTCGCATTGATTTGAAGCTAAATCATGTGTTCGCATGGACTTGAAGCTACCTCGTTTGTTTCGCATTCTGTTGAAGCTAAATCAAGTTTATCACAACTATTTGAAGCCAAACCATTTGCTTCGCATGGATTCGAAGATCAGCCTTCTACTTCGCATTTATTAGATGGTAAATCATGCGTTTCGCATGGATTTGAAGCTAACTCGTTTGTTTCGCATTCTGTTGAAGCTAAATCATGCATATCACAAGTATTTGAAGCTAAACCATTTGTTTCGCATGGATTCGACGATAAGCCTCCTACTTCGCATTGATTTGAAGCTAAATCATGTGTTCGCATGGATTTGAAGCTACCTCGTTTGTTTCGCATGGTGTTTAAGCTAAATCATGTATATCACAAGTATTTGAAGCTAAACCATTTGTTACGCATGGATTCGAAGATCAGCCTTCTACTTCGCATTGATTTACGGCTAAATCTTGTTTTCCGCATGGATTTTAAGCTTAACTCGTTTTTTTCGCATGCAGTTGAAGCTAAATCATGTATATCACAAGTATTTGAAGCTAAACCATTTGATTCGCATGGATTCGAAGATAAGCCTCCTACTTCGCATTGATTTGAAGCTAAATCATGTGTTCGCATGGATTTGAAGCTAACTCGTTTCTTTCGCATGCTGTTGAAGCTAAATCATGTATATCACAAGTATTTGAAGCTATATCATATGTTTCGCATGGATTCGAAGATAACCCTTCTAATTCGCATTGCGTTGAAGCTAAATCATGTGTTTCGCATGGATTTGAAGCTAACTCGTTTGTTTCGCATGCTGTTGAAGCTAAGTCATGTATATCATAAGTATTTGAAGCTAAACCATTTGATTCGCTTGGATTCGAAGATAAGCCACCTACTTCGCATTGATTTGAAGCTAAATCATGTGTTCGCATGGATTTGAAGCTATCTCGTTTGTTTCGCATGCAGTTGAAGCTAAATCATGTATACAACAAGTATTTGAAGCTAAACCATTTGTTTCGCATGGATTCGAAGATAAGCCTTCTACTTCGCATTGATTTTAATCTAAATCATGTGTTTCGCATGGATTTGAAGCTAACTCGTTTGTTTCGCATGCTTTTGTAGCTAAATCATGTACATCACATGTATTTGAAGCTAAACCATTTGTATCGCATGGAATCGAAGATAAGCCTCATACTTCGCATTGATTTGAAGCTAAATCATGTGTTCGCATGGATTTGAAACTAACTTGTTTGATTCGCGAGCATTTGAAGCTAAATCAAGCGTATCACAAGTATTTGAAGCTAAACCATTTGTTTCGCATGGATTCGAAGATCAGCCTTCTACTTCGCATTGATTTGATGCTAAATCATGTGTTTCGCATGGATTTGAAGCTAACTCGTTTGTTTCGCATGCTGTTGAAGCTAACTCAAGTGGACCACAAGTATTTGAAGCTAAACCATTTGCTTCGCATGGATTCGAAGTTAACTCGTTTGTTTCGCATGCAGTTGAAGCTAAATCACGTATATCAGAAGTATTTGCAGCTAAACCATTTGTTTCGCATGGATACGAAGATAAGCCTTCTACTTCGCATTGATTTGAAGCTAAATCATGTGTTTCGCATGGATTTGAATCTAACTCGTTTGTTTCGCATGCTGTTGAAGCTAAATCATGTATATCGCTAGTATTTGAAGCTAAACCATTTGCTTCGCATGGATTCGAAGATCAGCCTTCTACTTCGCATTGATTTGATGCTAAATCATGTGTTTCGCATGGATTTGAAGCTTACTCGTTTGTTTCGCATGCTGTTGAAGCTAAATCATGTATATCACAAGTATTTGAAGCTAAACCATTTGTTTCGCATGGATTCGAAGATCAGCCTTCTACTTCGCATTGATTTGATGCTAAATCATGTGTTTCGCATGGATTTGAAGCTAACTCGTTTGTTTCGCATGCTGCTGAAGCTAACTCAAGTGGACCACAAGTATTTGAAGCTAAACCATTTGCTTCGCATGGATTCGAAGTTAACTCGTTTGTTTCGCATGCAGTTGAAGCTAAATCACGTATATCAGAAGTATTTGCAGCTAAACCATTTGTTTCGCATGGATACGAAGATAAGCCTTCTACTTCGCATTGATTTGAAGCTAAATCATGTGTTTCGCATGGATTTGAATCTAACTCGTTTGTTTCGCATGCTGTTGAAGCTAAATCATGTATATCGCTAGTATTTGAAGCTAAACCATTTGCTTCGCATGGATTCGAAGATCAGCCTTCTACTTCGCATTGATTTGATGCTAAATCATGTGTTTCGCATGGATTTGAAGCTTACTCGTTTGTTTCGCATGCTGTTGAAGCTAAATCACGTATATCACAAGTATTTGAAGCTAAACCATTTGTTTCGCATGGAT